>NW_024080729.1:3277396-3461987 GCF_003009895.1 Hyaena hyaena | reverse complement strand
TGTGTGTGTGTGTGTGTGTGTGTGTGTGTGTGTGTGTGCGCGCGCGCGCGCGCGCGTGCGCCTGCACTGATGCTGCATCATGGTTGAGTGTGGACTCTGGAACACTTTCGCTTGTAAACTTATTTGCTGGACAAGTTATACGTTCTGAGCCCCAGTCTCCTCGTCTTCCACTGGGGATCATTTCAAGAGTTGGGCGGGCTGAGCGAGGGGATATGTTAGATATACCTTAACCCCTGTGTGTAGCTCAGCCTCGGGCTTGGCGCGGTGGGCAGCACTGGTCAGCTGTGTTACCGTTGCTGCCATCCCCCTGTAGTGCCCCGAGGCCCTGGTAGGGCTGGGACCGGGTTGAGGAGAGAGAGAGAGAGCGAGAGAGAGAGAGAGCACCTTCAGCTTTGCATGTAGGCACCTCTGTGGCATCGCCCCCGTCCAGGCCCTGCTCTAGCTCCACCCGGACGCAGGGATGGGGCCCAGGCGAGGAAGGGTCCTGGCCTCCCCACTTCCTCGGCCTTCCCAGCCTCCTTCGGGGGATTTTAGGGCAAGCCCAGGCTGCTGGGGCTGACCGCTCCACGGCTCCACGATCGATCGATCGATGGATCGATCGCTGGGCGGGAGGGGAGGGGGATGTGTGTTCTCGCTTCCCACCTGCCCTGACGCCGGGGTGTGGGGCGGGGGCGGGGGCTGCCTCTGTGCGGATTTCAGGGGCCCTTAGGATGGTCCTTCCCCACACAAGTCTCTCCTGTTTCCTCTTCACTTCGCTTAATATCTGCAACCCCCAACCCCTTCAGTTAAGGCTTCCACTCAGCCTCTCCCCTACCCAAGGCCACGGGTGAGCGTGAGCAGTAGTCAGTCCTGGCGAAGCACTAGGACTTCTCATGAGCTGCAGATGGCCCCGGGGCTGAAGGCTGGGAAGGGCGCAGCTGCCGGAGTGTGCTCAGGTGTGGGACCAGAGCCGCTTTCCCTGGAGGACCCGTCACTGCGGCCAAGGATCCCATCCCAGGAGGTGGAAGACCGCCCCTCCATGGAGGTCCTAGATCCGGTTGCCAAGAGCACAGCTTTGATCCAGATTGACTTGGCTTTCGGACTCGGCACTCACGAGCCACGTGACCTTGGACAAGTAATTTATGTTTATAAGCGATCTGAGCCTCAGTTTCCTCACGTACCCAAGGAAGATGATGGCTCCTTTGTAAAGTCGGGATTGAATAAGACAATGTACGTGGGAGTGCCCAGCTTATAGCAGGTGCCCTGCCGTGGTAATACCCCCAGCCCCTCCCCCTTACAGCACTAGAAGGAGGAATAGAGAGAGCAGCTGGAGGAATGAGCTAGGAGATCCTCAAACTGGGAGAAACCGGACACAAAAGTATCACTGATTTTAAAAAACACTAGTCGCTCTTATTTTTATGGAACTCAGTGTTTAAAACCACTGTTTTTTTTTTTTTTTCCCCCTATGAGGTCATTCTGGCCCCTCCTTCACTCCCCTGTCCCTTCACCTCAATACCCCTGTGAGCTGAGCCACAGGGAGGGTAACTGCGGTTTCCTTTTCACCAGTCAAGGCCAGGAATCTGGGGAAGGAAATGGAGAAGCTCCTTCCATCTGTGAACGGAGCTGTGAAACATGCATCAGTCCCATCTCTAGCTGGTCACAGCCAACTTCCCAGAGGAAGAATGGAGGTTTTTTCCATCACAAATGAAGAGTGATGGAAAAAAGAGCACTTTGACCCATGTTTCTGCTTCCAAAATGTAAGCAAACATTAGATTTTTTTTAAACCAAAACCTCATAAGGTTTAAGCACCCCTTGCCCAGCCTAAAGAGTGTTGTGCATTGTGTTTTCCCCTTCATAAAGGAACCCCACATGAAACCACAGGGATTAACTTCAGAGGCATAATGTTGAGTGAGGAGAGCCATAGACAAAAAACATGTCTATGTGTGTGATTACATTTACATGCAGTTCAAGAAAAGGCCAAACGAACCTCTGGTGATAAAAATCTGCAGGTTTACCCCTGGGTGGGCGATTGGCTGGCTGGGAGGCGGCAGGAGGAAGCCTTCTGGAATGTTGGAATTGTTCTAAATCTTGATTTGGGGTATGGTAACACGTATGTAAAAATCTATCTAGTGGTTTGCTTAAGATTTGAGAATTTTACAGTATGTAATGTAGATACTGTACCTCATTTTTTTTTTTTTTAAAGGAACAAAATTCTCCCTGGTCAAGTCCTACCATGTGGATGGTGATTGAGGTGGTGTCATGGCTTCTGGTGAGTGAGGTTGGGACACAGTGGCTTTTGACCTAGCAATGTGGCCAACTTCTCTTCGGGATCTCCTGGTCTGCAGTCTCCAAGATCTCCCCAGACACACGGGTGGGCCTCCAGCAGCCATGCTAATAGAGGAGCCCATCTTTTTTCTCTCCACCACAGTGGAGTCGACAAGGGATGGACACCTGCCCCAAGCTCCTCTCCTGGGATGTAGACTTGTACCCAATGGCTCCTCTTCAAGCTGATCTGAAACATGGAAATAGGGAAGCCCGGGAAGGCAGTGTTCTGATGCGTTGACAAAGAAATGGAGTGGGGGGCCTGGGTAGTCAGTCAGTTAAGCATCTGACTCTTGATGTCAGCTCAGTTCATGATCTCCCAGTTCGTGAGTTCAAGCCCCACAGACTCAGTGCGAGCCTGCTTCAAGTTCTCTCTGTCTCTGTCTCTGCCTCTACCCTACTCATGCTCCCCCCGCCCCCAAAATAAATAAATAAACTTAAGAAAAAAAGAAATGGAGAAAGCTGGTCTGCAGAGGGGAGGAAGAATGGATTAACCATTCAGGAAACAGCAGCAGCAGCAGCCATACCCTGACTTCTGATGAATTTCTGTGGTTGGCTGTACCGTTGCTCCTATGGGACCTGTAGCTCCCCTGTATTCCTACCACACATCCCTTGTTTAAGCCACAAACGTATACAACTCCATTCTGGGAAGAGGCTCACAGCCCTGGATCAAGGTTAGTTGTGGGCAAGCCTGGAGTAACTCCCCATGCATGATCTGCACCGGGCAGAGCCCCGCCTGGGCCTCATGAAATGGGAAGGGACAGTTCTCCAAACACAGAGTAGGTTTTTGTCACGGAAGAAAGGGGAAGGATTCCGTGGATCCCCTCTCCATTCTGCTGGTGACTGCCCAGCGCACATATAATCCCAAGAAGTAGACTCCACTTACAATTGGGGTGTATGATAATCGTGACTTCCAAATTGACCATCCAGTCTCCATCTTGTTGAGGTGAGGCACACAGAGACTTTTAGGTTGGCGATCTCTTTTTAATTCAATAGTCAGCCTTGAGGGGTCCTCACACCACCCCTCTCTCCTGACCAAGGTGGGATTTAGTGAAGTGAAGCTTCAAGGAAGCGGGGGTGGGTGGGTGGGGGGTCTTTATGACTGGGGTCCTCACTGGCTGCTCTGAGGGTGTCCCTGGTCCCATCTCATCCTGGGGATGTGTTCTCTTAGCATGCTCCCTCCCTCTGTCTGGTCAGCAACCGTGTGAACTCTTTTTTTCCACATATTTGCAATCCCCACTCCTTGTCAGTGTTCTCTTCAAACGTTGTAACTACCCTGTGTCAAAACAAAATGTTAGGGAGGCAGCCCGATGTCTCACCCGTCACCACCCCAGCACTGAGTCCAGGATGTCTATGTGACATCACTTCAACCCTCTTTCAGTTTGGTCATGATCACATTTCACTATTTTGAAGCTTGGGGGCTAGATCATAAAGTTAGTGACCGTCAAAGTGGAAAGAAAAGAGATTTGGTAAGATAGATAAATATATACGTAGCACAGCAAGGAAGAAAATCTGGGTAGATATGAGAGCCAACCTTTCTGGTGATGCCACATGGCTGTAGATAGTACTCACGGCGTTCATCCTCTATCCTCCATCCCAGGTTCCTTTAAAAAAAAAAAAAAAGATTTTAAGTAATCTCTACACCCAGTGTGGGGCTTGAACTCATGACCCCAAGATTAAGAGTCGCACACTTTCGGACTGAGCCAGCCAGGTGCCCCTGATTCTGTGTTCCTCTTGCTCTCTCTTCCAATCTCTGCTGATTAGAGTTCTTTAGGCTGTACAGTGGCCCAGACCTTCTATTCCTGACGTATCTGGGCCCTTGATGGGCTTGCCCCTGTGTTGGGTTTATTAATTTGTCTTTATTAATTTGTTCCTTACTTCCATTAATTTTTACACCTGCACATGACAGTAGCAGGAGAAAACCAGGCATTTCCTGAGCTCCACACACACTCCTTCTCCTCCCTGTGTGTATCAGCACCCTCTCTTCCCTGGACAGTTAGGATTTGGCACCCTACCAACATTAGCAATCCCTTTTAAAATATTAAAGTATAGGGGCGCCTGGGTGGCTCAGTTGGTTGAGCATCCGACTTCAGCTCAGGTCATGATTCCATGGTTCATGAGTTCAAGCCCTGTGTTGGGCTCTGTGCTGACAGCTAAGAGCTCGGTGCCTGCTTCGAATTCTGTGTCTCCCTCTCTCTCTGCCCCTCCCCCGCTCATTCTCTCTCTTTCTCTTTCTCTCTCTTTCTCACCCACACACACATAAATAAACATTTAAACAAATTTTAAATATTCAAGTATAACTGATGCAGTTATACGTGAAAATTCACCCTTTATATGTACAGTTCTATGTCACCACCGCCGCCACCAAGATACAGGACACTTCCACCACCCTAAAAAGTCCCCTTGCACTGCCCCTTTGTAATCAACCACACCACCAGAACCACCCTGGCAAACACAAATAAGTTTTATTCTCTGTAGTTTTGCCTTTTCCGTAATGTAATAGAGATGAAATCACACATGTACTTAAAATTATATTAATTTATTTGTTTTTGAGAGAGACAGCGTATGAGTGAACTAGGACAGAGAGAGAGGGGGAGGCAGAGAATCCCCGACGCAGGGCTCAGACTCACGAATGGTGAGACCATGACCTGAGCAGAAGTCGGACGCTTAGCTAACTGAGCCACCCAGGTGCCCCCACAGTATGTACTTTTAAAAAGATGTTGTTTTTTGGGGCGCCTGGGTGGCTTAGTCGGTTAAGCGTCCGACTTTCGCTTGGGTCATGATCTCGCGGTGTGTGGGTTCGAGCCCCGCGTCGGGCTCTGTGCTGACTGCCAGCTCGGAGCCTGGAGCCTGTTTCACAGTCTGTGTCTCTCTCTCTCTCTCTGACCCCCCCCTGCTCACGCTCTCTCTCCTAGAAATAAATAAAAAAATATTAAAAAAAAAAAAAAGATGCGGTTTTGTTTGTTTGCTTGTTTTTGGTCTGGCTTCTTAGCATGACACATTTGGGATCTGTGCATGTTGTGGCCCGTTTCTGTAGTTTGTTTATACTGCTGGCTAGTAGTCAGTTGTGTGGATGCAACCACAGTGTGTTTATCCATTCCCCAGCTGGAGGACATTGGGGTTATTTTTGAAAAGTTTGGGCAATTATTAATAAAGCTGTTATACGGGAGCACCTGGGTGGCTCAGCTGGTTAGGCATCCGGCTTCGGCTCAGGTCATGATTTCGTGGTTTGCGGTTCGAGTGTGAGCTGTCAGCCGCTTCAGATTCTGTGTCTCCTTCGCTCTCTGCCCCTCCCCCACTCACATACTGTCTCTGTTGGTCAAAACTAAAATGAATGTTAAAGAATTTTTTAAAAAGCTGTTATACATATTCGTGCACAGGTTTCTGTATGTGTGCATGTTTTCATTTCTCCGGGACAAATATTCAGAAGTGAGAGGGCTGAGTCTTGTAGCAAATGTTTGTTTCAATTTCTAAAAGATGTCAGCCTGTTTTCCAAAGGGGCTGAACCAATGTGCCTTCCTACCAGCAATGTATAAACATTCCAATTGCTTTCCACATCCTCACCAGGGCTTGGCATTGAGGTCTTTTTAGTTTTTGTTTGTTTATGTTTTTATTTTTTTTATTTAATAGACTTAAAAAATTTTAAATGTTTTTTAATTTATTTTTGAGAGAGAGAAAGAGCATGAGCCGGGGAGGGACAGAGAGAGACCGAAACACAGAATCTGTAGCAGGCTCCAGACTCTGAGCTGTCAGCACAGAGCCCAACGCTGGGCTTGAACTCATGAACCATGAGATCATGACCTCAGCTGAAGTCAGATGCTCAACCAACAGAGCCCCTCAAATCTTATTTTAATGGCCCTATGCCTTATAGCAACAGGACTTAAATTCTTGGAGCCATAGCACATAAAGGTCTTGACTTACATTTTTTAAATGTTTATTTATTTTGAGAGAGAGCTTGCTCATGCCTTAGTGAGGGAGGAGCAGAGAGGGAGAGAGAGAGAGAGAGAGAGAGAGAATCCCAACAGGCTTTGCATTGTCAGCACGGAGCTTGATGGGGGCTTGATCTCATGAACCTTAAGATCATGGCCTGAACCGAAACCAAGAGTTGGACACTTAACAGACTGAGCACCCCAGATGCCCCTTAACTTATTATTATTTTTTTAAAGATTGTATTTTTTAAGTAATCTCTGCATCCAACATAGGTCTTGAACTCATAACCCCAGGACCAAGAGTTGTATGTTCCTCTGACTGAGCCAGCCAGGGACCCCTCATTATATTTAATGAGTCAATAACCTAGATATTTGAGCTTGTCTTGCTTGATATTCTTCAGTGCCATTATAAGCAGCCATTCCACTCTGTGTTCCTGACTGAGCCAGCCAGGCACCCTTTCTTCATTCCCTTTAAATTTGTTTTTGAACAAAGCCACTTGGCTCCCAGAACTTGAACCTCAGAGGGCGCGTGATCTCTGGCGTTTACAACTGACAATTTTATTACTTATTTCTCTTCTTTGTGCCATGGAACATAAACAGGAATCTCAGAACATTTTGCCTGAAGCCCTCTTTCTGGTGCCAATGTTTGGATCAGTTAGGGCTCTTTAGTGCCCACGGCCAAAGTCTACTTTGAAATAAAAAAAGAAGGAAATAGAAGGATATTGGGTGGGTCACAGAGCTGAAGGAGGAGCAGGGCAACTGTCTTAGGCGGAGTGGGAATCAGGGTGTGTCTGAAGCTCCCAGTAGCAAGAACGCATGGATTGTTTCTTAAGGATGTTGCCAAGGCCTGATGAAGCAATAGCTTTTTTTTTCCTTTTGTCAATCTACCACCAATTCAGATTCTCCAGGGAGAATCGCTTCTTGGCCTTTTGGCTAAGATCAAGTGCAGATTCTCCAGGGAGAGACTGATGGCCTAGTTTGGGTCACCCACCTATCCTAGTCTCTAGAGTCTGCATGCCTTGTGCTTGGCTGTCTCACCAGAACCTCAGGAAGCAGGAGAGGCTGCTCTCAGAGGCAGAAGAAGTTGTGCTAGGCAGGCCAGACAGAGGTGGTTCACCAGCCTAGAGCCTTCTCTGAGTGGGGGAAGATACAGTCCAGCTTCTCGGGAAGCTGCCAGTCTGAACCTTCTAGTCTGATGGGAAGACTGGTCACAAAACCAAAGAGATTTAAGAGAAAGAGGAAATGGAGGCATTAGCATAATTATGTTCAAGACAGGGGTTGGGGGAAGAGAAAAAGACAAGATTTTGGGGTTTTTTTTAGTAGTGAAAAGCCAGAAACTGCTAAAATACCCTAAAAAGGGGAAATGATTAAAGAATTAAATGATTATATACTCTGAATCAATACACTCACATTAAAATCATGTTTTTGGAAAAATAGTAATATGAGAAAATATTAATGTTATAAAGTTAAGTGAAAAAACTGGATACTAAATTGTCCAATTGTGTAAAACAGTATGTGCAGAAGGAGGGAAATACCCCAAAATGTTAACAGAGGTGATAATAATGATAAACATTTTGAGTACTTTTATATGTGAGGCCCTGTGCCAAACAGTGTACATGTGTTATTTTACCTAACCCTTAGGTGATAGGAACTATTATCCTCCCCATATTTTTTAAAAGTAGGCTCCATGCGCAATGTGGGGCTTGAACTCACGACCCTGAGATCAAGACCTAAGCTGAGATCAAGAGTTGGACCCTTAACCAACTGAACGACTCAGGCGCCTCCCTTCCCATTTTATAGATGAATAAACTGAGGCTTGGGGAGGTTAAGTCCACAGATGGTCATATTGCTAGTAAGTGGCTAACTCAATCCAGATCTGTCTAAAGCCAAAGTCCATGTGTTTTTTTTTTAAATGTTTATTTATTTATTTTGAGAGAGAGAGAGAGGGAGAGAGCATGAACAGGGGAGGGCCAGAGAGAGAGGGAGACACAGAATCCCAAGCAGGTTCCACATTCAGTATGATGACAAGCTTGGGGCTCGATCTCATGAACCATGAACAGTGAGATCATGACCTGAGCTGAAATCAAGAGACAGACATTTAACTGACTAAACCATACTGGTGCCCCCAAAGTCCATGTTTTTAAGATAATCTTGGCTCTCCTTAGCTCTCAATATTGGGGTTTTGAGTGATTTATATTCTTTTATGTAGCTTTCCTGAATTTTCCTAGATCTCTACACCAAACATGTATTTACCTATATAGTCATGAGAAATACATATTTTGAAAAAGAAGGGAAAGAGCAATATGCAACAAAAACATATAAACAGGAGAAATTGTACTGTATTGAACAGAACCGTATGTTAAGGGACACCTGGGCGGCTCAGTCAGTGAGGCAACAGACTTTGGCTCAATTCATGATCTGTGGTCAGTGAGTTCTAACCCCAGGTCGGGCTCTGTGCTGATAGCTCAGAGGCTGGAGCATGCTTCGGATTCTGTCTCCCTCTCTCTCTGCCCCTCCCCCACTCACCCTCTGCCTGTCTCTCTCTCTCTCTCAAAAATAAACATTAAAGTCTGGAAGGCCTCACAAGTATTGTCCTTTGCTGTACTTTGTAGTTTTTTGATATAGCACTGTGAGTCTGCATTGCAAATATATCTACGGATATACATATATGTAAATGCCTCACTGTCTTTGAGGGCAGGGACCCTCTTTTATCTCTGTGGTTTTGCTTAGGGAAGACATCCTCCAACTTGGGGCTTAGCACGTAGTAGGTTCTTAGTAATTGTTGATTGAGGAGAAACCATAGGGACCAGAAGACTGACCGGAAGACACCATCAGAAAAGGTTTTTCTGGAATCCACGGTATCGGGATTTCTGAGAGGGCGACTAGGGAGCCAGGGCGGGGTTGGGGGGGATGGGGGAACAGTGTTCAAGAAGAGGTTTTGGTTTTGCGGCAGGAATTGAGCGGGAGGAATGTGACAGCTGCAGCCCCACCCCCTCAATTTTTGTCATTCCCCCCCCCCCCCCCCCCCCCCACTGAGGAGGGTGGAGAGAGGTCTCCGTTCCCTGAGGCGGGAGTGCCCGGTGGGCGGGCCAGGAGCTCCCCACGCCTCCCCGGCGCAGGTCATGTTTCCCACCCGCCTCCGACCCGGAGTCCCGAGGCGCTGGCCGCGGTGCTGAAGCGGCGCTCCCGGAGGAGGGAGGAGGGAGGGGGGCCGGGCCACGGCGAAGAGGCGGAGCTCTCCGGAGCTCGGAGCAGGAAAGGGGGAGGGGCAGGGCGGCGCCCGCAGGCCCGAGACCCCGGCAGGCTTGGGAGGAGTCGCGAGACTGCAGGAGACCGCCTGGCTACGGCGGACGAAGGCTTCTGGACAAGCTTCCTCTGAAGAGACCAAGGTTGTCGTCCTTGTTTTGTTAACCCTCTCTTCTACCTTGGAGGGACCCTCACCTTGTGCCCTGACCTCAGCCTCGTTCCCCAACCCAGCTGAGGAGTGGCTCACTTCTAGGCTTTTCTGTCTGCAAAGCCGCGAGCTTACAGCCCATAAGACCCCAGCCCAGGGCCTACATCCTCACCATGGTGAAGTTGCTTCCTGCCCAGGAGGCCGCCAAGATCTACCACACCAACTATGTGCGCAACTCGAGGGCTGTGGGTGTGATGTGGGGCACGCTCACCATCTGCTTTTCAGTACTTGTCATGGCCCTCTTTATCCAGCCGTACTGGATTGGTGACAGCGTTCACACACCCCAGGCAGGATACTTTGGCCTTTTCTCCTATTGTGTGGGCAACGTGCTGTCCTCTGAGCTCATCTGCAAGGGTGGCCCGCTGGACTTCTCCTCCATTCCCTCTAGAGCTTTCAAGACTGCTATGTTTTTTGTGGCCTTGGCCATGTTCCTCATCATTGGCTCCATCATCTGCTTTAGCCTCTTCTTCGTCTGCAACACCGCCACTGTCTACAAGATCTGCGCATGGATGCAGCTGGCTGCAGGTGAGCAGCAGTAGCGGGAGGGCAAGCAGGGGCGCGCCCCAGGCCACAGGGGAAGCTGCACCATTCCACCCTCTGTGGAGGCTCTGGGTCTCCTTCTCAGCTGTTCGCCTTTATTTTAATTTTTTTCAATGATTTAATTTTTTTTTTAAGTAATCTCTACATGGGGCTTGAACCTACAACCCTGAGATCAAAAGTCACACGCTCCACCGCCTGAGTCTACCAGGCTCCCTTCAGCTGTTCTCCTTTAGCCCAGCCCTACTCAGTGCTCTGTAGAAGCTTCTAGAATGACTGAGGCCAAAAGGATCATTGAGATAAAATTGTTCAACCCCCTCATCTTACAGACGGGAACTAAGGTCCAGAGGAGGGAAGTGACTTGCCCAGGAGCACACAGCTAGTTGATAGAAGGTGTCCTGACTCCCAGGCCACCACATCAGAGGTTGCTGTTGCTCATGGAAGGAAAAAGAAGGAAGCTTCCGTTTTCAGCCATGTGGGAATAGAATCCAACCCAGGGCAAAATAGTCAAGAGCATCCTAGATGTCTCCATCTCCCACTTCTGGACATTTGGTCTTTCTCTTTAAGGATCTCCAGATCCCTGCCCTCACTCTTCCCCTCTCACCCAAAATTGCTCTCAGGGAGATTCTAAAGTCGGTCATTGATTTGGAGTGTTATGCTGTGATCTTTCCCATAGAAGCTTGCATTTAAGTTCTTTCTTTCGTGGTGGAGTGAAAGTCTTTGTTCCCTAGCTATAAGTTTCCATACCTGAGGCAGCAAACAGGAGTGATATTTTGTGATGGGGGAGTGGTGGTGCTGGCGAGGGTCTTTTACTCTTTTTTGGCAATGTTTGTTTATTTTTGAGAGAGAGAGAGCATGAGCAGGGGAGGGATGGACAGGGTGGGGAACAGAGGACCCGAAGGGGGCTCTGTGCTGACAGCAGACAGCCCTATTCGGGGCTCTAACCCACAAACTGTGGGATCATGACCTGAGCTGAAGTTTGACATTTAACAGACTGAGCCATCCAGGCGCCCTAGATGGTGAGGGTATTTTAAAACTATGTGTGTGTGTGGGGTCACCCGGATGTCTCAGTTGGTTAAGCCTTCGACTCTTGGTTTCCACTCAGGTCACAATCTCATGGTTTGTGGGTTCGAGTCCCACATTGGTCTCTGCACTGACAGTACGGAGCCTGCTTGGGATTCTCTCTCTCTCTCTCTCTCTCCATCCCTCCTTTGCTCTCTCTGTCTCTCTCAAAATAAAGGAATAAACTAAAAAAAAAAATTAAACCAACAAACAAAAAACTACGTGGGGTAGATAACTACTTACGGTGCCCGGTAGCAGCCTTCACTGCCCCTTTTCTTGCTCCTGGCCCAGGCAGGCCTTTCAGTCCTTGGGCCTGCTCTCTTCTTTTTTTATTTTTTTATTTTTAAATTTACTTTGAGGGAGAGAATGAGAGTGAGCCAAGGAGGGGCAGAGAGAGAGGAAGACACAGAATCTGAAGCAGGCTCCAGGCTCTGAGCTGTCAGCACAGAGCCCAACGTGGGGCTCAAACCAGCGAACCATGAGATCATGACCTGAGCCGAAGTCGGATGCTTAACTGACTGAGCCACCCAGGCGCCCCTGGTCCTGTTCTCTTCTAAAGCCCAGAAGGAGATGGCCTAAGGCCTTGTCCCGCAGCCCTTGGTCCCCTCCCACCCCTAGAGACCATGCACAGACTGCCCATTCTACGGGGATGTACAGGGGCAGTGCTGGGACTGCAGACTAGAGAAAAAACATGTTGACATCATTGGTTAGAGTGAGAAACAGTATCATCCACAATGGAGGGAATGAATGGAGCAGGGATCAGAATCCCAGACAACCAAACACATAGACTCAAGACTCTGTCAGAGTCTATAGGTCCCCCCCACCCCAACTATAAATGAGGTATCTGAGGCTGAGAAAGAGGAAGAGACTTGGCCAAGGCCATAGCAGATCAACTGGCAACTAAGGAACAAGGAGAATTAAGGCAGCAGGTTCCAAGAAACTAGATGTATTCCAACCTCACTTTTATTGAGCCACACGTGTACGAGTATAATGGCTTACAAAGCACTTACACATCTACCATCTGGAGGAGCCCCATCCCTACCTAGTGAGGTGGGTATTCCTCTTATTGTATAGATAAGGCTCCTAGTGGGTGACATTGAGCAGCACAGGTAGTGATGGACAGAACTGTTGATTCCAAATCTCATACTCAGGCTACTCACGTGGCTCCAGAGCTGCCTCTGCAACCCGCCCACCATCTCCCTCTCCTCTGGTCTCTCTGTATAATGAGCGAGAGGCCACCACAGGGCTGAGGTAAATCTTGGTGGGTGGTGGGGAGAAGGAGGAATGTAGATTCAGCAGTTCTGTGACAAAGAGGAGTAGAATGGACCCTGGCATGCTTACCAGCTGGTGCTCCATATCACAGCTGTGGAATGCTGGAAACACAACCATTCCTCTTACTCTGCACACTGCACCCCTCCCACAATGCCCCACAGCAGGTGCCATTTGCTGAACAGGAAGTGCTTGGGAGGGCCTGTGTGGGGGAGGCATCTCCAGGCCATTTGAGTTAGACCCTGTCTGGGTCATGGAGCTGGAGACACTGATAGCAGAGGTGGCCAGATGCCATCCCATGAAACATTTACATTGGAGGAGAGCGAAGGTGGTGTCGTGTTCCATTCTTTGGTGCAGGGGAATGGAAGAGGAGCCAAAGGGAGGGATGAAGAGGGGGTCTGTTTTGCAGTCGGCAGCTGGGAGATGCATCCATTTGAAGATGCCTAAACCAATTAGGTTTAACTCTGCCAAGAAGCCTGGAGCCAGGGAAGCAAACAAGAGAAAGGGGAGAGGTTTGGTGACTGGGGCAGTGAGGGGCTGTAGTTCACAATGTGAATTGAGCTTCTGGATGCCAGGTGTAAGTTGTGTGTGGTTCCAGCTCCTGGAAACACAGGTACGGCAAGTTGCTTGTCTCTCTGAGTCTTGGTGACCTCATCTGTAGGATGTAGAAACAGCATCGCCCATCACAAGGTTCTTGGGAGGATGGGATGTATAATGCATGTGAAACACCTTGTATGGTGCTTGTCGCATAATAGGTGCTCAGCAAATATGAACAACACAGAAACATTCGGATGGGTGGGTGACAAAAAAACTCCCAAATCTTAGCGGCTTAATACAAAGGTTTATCTTTTGCTGGTGGCACATGCTCGTTAAGGATTGGCTGGAGGCTCTGCTCTCACTGTTCTCTTCTGGAACCCGGGCTGATGGGGCACCAGCTGTCATCTGGCTATCATCATTGCAGAGGGAAAGGGCGCGCTGGAATGTCTCTCCCCAGCAATTAAATGCTGTGGTCTGGAAGTGCACACATTTCCACTCACGTTGTTGTCTAAGGGAAGTCTTATGGCCTTGCCCAACTTGAAAAGAAGGGAGCAAGGAAATCTAATACCACCATCTACCTGAAATATTTGTGAATAGCTCTAATGACATCCACATCCTCTGAGGTTGCTTCCATCTGACTTCAATGCCAATAATAATAGCGACAACTGATTTGATTGGCTGCTTACCATGAACCAGACACCACAGTAAGCATTTTCTTTTTTGTTGTTGTTTAAATGTTTATTTATTTATTTTTGAGAGAGAGAGAGAGCTCAAGCAGGGGAGGGGCAGAGAGAGAGGGAGACAGAGAATCCCAAGCAGGCTCCACACTGTCAGCGCAGAGCCTGACTTGGGACTTGAACTCACAAACCATGAGATCATGACCTGAGCCGAAACCAAGAGTCGGACGCTTAACCAACTGAGCCACCTACAGTGAGCATTTTCTATACATGATCACACTTAATCCTCATAACTCCACTATGAGTCAGGTATTATTATCCTTGTTTACAGATGAGAGAATGGAAGTCAGAAGGGGTAAGTAAACTTGCCTGAGGTTACCATGCTGGCCTCTGCTTGGAGCCCTGAGACATTACAAATGGAGTTGTCCCCCACTGTGCCCAGGGGGATGGGTCAGGTGCTCACAGAGGGTCATGGCACCCATCGTTAACAACGTGTTTTCAGGTTAGAGGCCCTGGGCTCTTTGCCAGAGCTGCTATGGAAGGAGATGGGGAGAATGGAAAGTCCAGAAGGGCAGCTCCTTTCCACATTGGCCTGTTCCACTCTTCCACCCCGGGTAAGGTAGGGGCCATGGTTGGCACCAAACGCTGGTCTTACACCACTTGGGGAAGGCCAAAGAGCTGTGGGAAAGCTTCCCCTCCCCTATGCTAAGCATCTTCCTTAAACACTTTTCATTTTGTCACTAAGTCTGCAATGTCAGCATTAAATGCATTCAGCTGTTTGGGGTGATCTCAGTCTGAGAGTTTAACTTTGAGGTTAAAAAAACCCCCAGGAGCCATGTGTTCGGGTCTTAGCTCTGCCCTAGCTGGATGACTGGGTGAGACCTCAGTTTTCTAATCTGTAGAATGGGATATTAATACATGGCCCACTTCACAGAACTGCTGTCAGGATCGAGAGAAAAAGGGTACATGAAATAGTTTGGATCTATAAAATCTATAAACTTACATGGATTAGCTTGTCCCACGTTTCCAAAGGAGAGTTGATACTTTTAGGCGGGGAGGTGGGAGCTTGGCCTTTATACTTTACTGTGCATTCATTTGATCTGCTGACCTCTGTGGCAAGTGTCAGCTGAGCCCGAGGTAGGTAACTGGGTCCTGGGAGGTTTTCCCCTGAGGTGCTCCTGGGTAGGCCACAGCCTCGGAACTTAAGAATCTCCGGGCCTGTGGAGGGAGGGCAAGGGCTCAGAAAGTGGCATAGAGAATGGAAGGCACCCCTACGGACATGGTGGTTGGCCTTGGGGTTGGCCTTGGTCAACCCAAGATCATGTCACCTATCTGTGCAGCTAAGGCACAGTGGTCCTTGGTGGGAGGGCAGGGGAGAAGTGAGAAGGTCAGGAAAATGAAATTTGTGGCTGTAAACACTAGGTCAGTGAAAGCACAGGATGGGATAGTCGTAGCTAACGCTCGTGAAGTACTAAGTATGTGCCAAGCACTTTTCCAGTATTAACTCATTTGCACCTCACTACCGTCCACACAGGTAGGGACTACTCATGTCCCCACTTTATAGGTGAGGAAACTGAGGCCAGAAAAGCTTAAGTAGCTTGCTCTGAGTCACACAGCTGGGCTTGAAATCCAGGCAGCCTGTTCTAGTGTTTCCCAATTTTCCTAGTGAGAGAATTACCTGGAAGAATGATTTTAAAAACAGGGATTCCGTAATGGGGCGCCTGGGTGGCTTAGTCGGTTAAGCGTCCGACTTTCCCTTAGGTCATGATCTCGCGGTTCGTGGGTTCGAGCCCCGCGTCGGGCTCTGTGCTGACAGCCAGCTCAGAGCCTGGAGCCTGTTTCAGAGTCTGTGACTCCCTCTCTCTCTGACCCTCCCCTGCTCTCTCTTTTTCTCTCTCTCTCTCTCCTAGGAATAAATAAAAATATTAAAAAAAAAAAAACAGGGATTCCCAGGCCGCCTGGGTGGCTCAGTCAGTTGGATGGCCGACTTTCGCTTAGGTCATGATCTCACAGCTCGCGAGTTCGAGCCCCCGTCAGGCTCTGTGCTGACAGCTCAGAGCGTGGATCCTGCTTCAGATTCTGTGCCTCCCTCTGTCTCTGCCCCTCCCCTGCTCCCACTCTGTTTCTCTCTGTCTCTCAAAAATAAATAAACATTAAAAAAAAATTTTTTTTAAAAACCCACCCCTGGCCTGGGGATCAGCATTTTAAACAAATATTCCAGGGGATTCCTAAATTTAGGGAAGTATGGACAACTGTAGTGTTATGTACTGGGTTAGGAGGAAGAGAACCTATTTGCTTTAATGTAAGATTCATGAAGGAAACAGCCAGAGATGGGGCTGGAAAACTTTGTGTTTTCATTAAATCTAAGATTCCCAATTGTAGGACTTACAACTGTAAAAAGGAAAAATACTCTTTTTTTAAGTTTATTTATTTATTTTGAGAGAGAGGGAGTGTGAGTGAGTGGGGGAGGGGCAGCGAGAGAAGGAGACAGAGAATCCCTAGCAGGCTCTGCACTGTCAGCACAGAGCCCCAGGCAGGGCTTGAACTCACTAACCATGAGATTATGGCCTTAGTCGAAGTGGGACGCTTAACTGAGCCACCCGGGTGCCCCAAAAGAAAAAAAAAATACTTGTAATTAAACCACGGCCTGAAGCTTTCTTATTTAAGAGATATCGGAGCAGGAACAGATATACATCTTAGGAGTGATGAGTTCTCTGGGTCGGGACGAGATTTTGGAAGGGTTTGAAGCCAGAGTAGCCAGTGCCTCATCAAGTCGAAAGTGAGGGGCAGGGCCGAGGGCCTGGTAGGATCACCTGGTGCCGTGGCAGAATCTTCTCTGGGCCGAGGGGCTCTGCTTTCTGCCTCTATCCTGACCAAGGGCAGGCCACTTTAGCTCTTGGAGCCTCAGTTTTCTCCCCTGTGTTCTACAAGAACAACTTAGGAGCTGCCACACACCACTGAAGGAGGAGGGGAGAGTGACACAATGGCAATAGTGCACGGGGGGGGGGGAGGTAGCGGACTGAGCACAGCCAGCCTTGACACCGTCTGCACCCTCACCCCCACCCCCTCAGCCACAGGCCTCATGATCGGCTGCCTGGTCTACCCTGATGGCTGGGACTCAAGTGAGGTGCGCCGCATGTGTGGGGAGCAGACGGGCAAGTACACGCTGGGTCAGTGCACCATCCGCTGGGCCTTCATGCTGGCCATCCTCAGCATCGGAGACGCCCTCATCCTCTCCTTCCTGGCCTTCGTGCTGGGTTACCGTCAGGACAAGCTCCTCCCTGATGACTACAAGGCCGATGGAAAAGGTAACTTGCCTCCTTCTCCCAGGGAGGTGGGGCTTCCCCTCAGCCCATCACCAGAGGATTGGTCCCCAGCCTGGGGTTGGGGACACCAAGACCGATTGGACACAGGCTTTGTTCCAGAGGCCAAAAGCCAGTGGGGGGTTGTAAGCTGGCGGCCCATGAGGCGGTGACAGACCTGTGGGGCCGAGGCTGTCTGTGATAGAAGGTGTCCTTCTGCCTCCCCCGCCGCCCCCCTTCTGTCAGGGTCTCCAGGGGAGAGAACCCTGATCCAGCCTGGGGAGCCAGGTATGGCCTCCTAGAGAAGGTGGTGCTGAGGCTGGGTCTCCAAGTTCACCTGGAATCTGCTTGTGGCAAGAGGAACAGCCAGTCGCAGAGGGGCTGAGTTGTTGGGGCAGGAAGAGAAAGGTAGGCCAGGGGCAGCCGTGACAGCTCTTAGAATGCAGACGGTGGGCGGTCCCTTGAGTTAGAAGAGCCTTGGGGTTCTCTGTATGTCATCCTGTTTCAGTTTCCTTCTGTCCCAATCATACCCCTGAGTCATTAAGAGTCAGTTGTAGGGACCTGAAGCCCAGACAGAGCCTTCAGCCTTTTCCGACTGCTTCCCAATGGACCTTTCTTCCTCTTAAGGTACTTTCTTTCTTTGGGCTCTTCCCCTGTCTTGAGGGGCTTTTTCAGGGCATGAGTTTTATCTCCCAGTCTTAGCGCAAGGCCTGTCTCACACCCTTGTGAATCCAAAATTGCCCACTTTGCCCAGAGTCTTCACCCCATTGACCTGAACTAGATGAGGGAGGAAACCGCTTTGCCCCCTGTGACCAAGGATGGCTTCCCAGACGAGGAACTTGAATCCCGGAAGAGAGACCCATCCAGGGGGTGCACAGAAAGGTGATGGCAAAGATGACCGCGCTCTGGCTCAGCCCAGGGACCACTTCTCCATATAAGGAAGTAATTAGAGATCCCACCCTTCTCTGGAAGGTGAAGAAGAGGGACTCACACGTAAGTCATCGGATTAACGCTGAAAACCAAATTACTAGAATGAGCTGGACCAAGGGGGAGAGAAGAGAGAGGTATCTTTCTGTTGAAGGAGGGGGCCGAATGCGCCTAGGTTCTGGGAACACTTCAGGTCTGGGTCCCTTGAAAGCCCCATAAAGAGAAGGGAAATGGAACTAGTATTTACTGAGCCTTTTCCAAGTGCAGGAGCTATGGAAGGTTTGCCCCTGGGGCCATCTTTATTTAATCTGCACCGCAACCCCGTGGGGACAGGCAGACAAGCCAGAGGTGGGGAGTCCAGCAGCAAAATCTGCATAACCAGCACTTTCTCTAGCGATGGAGGGTTTTCCGGGGCGGTTTCGGCAGGAGCTGCTGGGGCATCTTGTTCAGCTTTTAGCCCCAAGGCAGGGCCACCCTTAAATCTGGAAACACGCAGAGAACGTTTTTGTATTACTCATTTGCATTCTTTCCTTTTCAGAAGGGGTTCTTTCAGCTGGAAAAAATTGGTATTCCCGTAATTCTCTTTACAGTGCTTTCTTGCCCAGAGCCGGTTTTGTCTCTTTGACACTTTATGTACTGATCAAAATGTCAGTTGGCTTTCCTCTCTTTCCTTGTCCCTCTCCTTTCATACACTGTGCACCTGTTTCAATCTTTTCAGATTTTTTTCTCTCCATATTTTAGTTCCCTCACTATCATGCAAGATATACTTAAGCCTTCTTACCCACATGCCCTTTCTGAGTACATCTAACTGCTTAGCGAAGTAGCTAATGCCGTTGTCAAAGCACAAAGTTGGGTCAGGAAAGCAGAATTAAAAAAAATTTTTGTTTATGTTTATTTTTGAGAGAGACAGAGAGAGAGTGTGTGCAGGGGAAGGGCAGAGAGAGAGGGAGACACAGAATCAGAAGCAGGCTCCAGGCTCTGAGCTGTCATCACAGAGCCCTACATGGGGCTCAAACCCACGAACAATGAGATCACGACCTGAGCCAAAGCTGGACGCTTAACTGGGCCACCCAGGCGCCCTGGAAGGCAGAATTTGAGTTCTGGTTCCTCTAAGTTGCTTTCCTCAGGGTGCTTTCCAGGAAAAAGCAGGACACTACTCCTGTTCTGGCACCTCCATCATTGTGTGACACGAACAAATCAACGAAAGTAGAAATGAAGGCTTGCACGAGTACACAGTTGCCGATCACTCTTTTAGGGTTGAGGAGGCAGAGGAGAGCATGAGTGTGGGCTTTGGAGTCAGACCTGGTTTTAAAATTGGAGCTCCATCGTTAACCAGCCGTGACTTTGCAGAGACTGCTCAACTTCTCTCTTTCCTCATCTGAGCCTCGTTTTTACGGGGCTAGGCGGCAGGTGTCTCCTCAGTTGAAAAAAATACCTACTTCAAAAGATCGTGCTCAGGAACGGGGTAAGGATGTCTGCTGTTGAATAGCATACTGGAGGTGACAGCCAAGGCAAGAAAAAGAAAGAAAAGATATCCAGTTTGGAGAGGAAGGAGTACAACCATCTCTAGTAGCAGATGACACGGTTTTGCGTACAGAAAATCCTAAGTAATCCACTAAAACACCGTGAAAGGGGACATGCAACATCAGCAGGGGTGCAGGATATAAACAATATGCAAAAAATCTGTTACATTTGTTTACACTAGCAGTGGAACCATCTCAAATGACTTGTAAGAAAACATTTTCATTGATAATGGCATCTAAAAATAAACTACATAGAAATAAATTTAACAAAAGAAGGGTGAGGTTTGTACGTGAAAATTTTAAAAAATGTTGAAAGAAATTAAAGGATTAAACAAATGGAAACATCCATATTCGCTGATGGGAAAACTTAAGATGAGAATACTCCCCAAACTGATCTACAGATTCAGAGTGATCCCCATCAAAATACCAGCTGGCTTTTTGCAAAAATTGGTAAGCTGATCCTAAAACTCATGGAAATGCAAGGGACCCGGAAGAGCCAAAACACTCGTGAAGAAGAAGAGCAGCTGGAGGACACACATGCCCTGATTTCAAAACTTACTACAAAACTACAGTAATCAAGGGGTGCCTGGGTGGCTCAGTTGGTTAAGTGTCTGACTTTGGCTCAGGTCATGATCTCACAGTTCGTGGGTTCGAGCCCCGCATCAGGCTCTGTGCTGACAGCTAGCTCAGAGCCTGGAGCCTGTTTTGGATTCTGTATCTCCCTCTCTCTCTGCCTCTCCCCTGCTCATGCTGTCTCTTCTTCTCTCTCAGCAATAAATAAAACATTAAAACAAAAACAAAAACAAACTACAGTAATCAAGATGCTATGGTCCTCAGATGAGGATAGATGTACAGATCAATGGAATAACATTGAGAGTCCCAAAATAAGCCCAAACATATATGGCAAACTGATTTTCAACAAAGATGCCAAGACCATTCAATGGAGGGAAAGCATAGTCTTTTCAGTAAATGGTACAATAATCAGAGATGTCTACATGCAAAAGAATGAAGTTGGGGGCACCCTGGATGGCACCGACTTGGTTAAGTTTCTGACTTCGGCTCAGGTCATGATCTCACAGTTCGTGGGTTTGAGCCTCGTGTTGGGCTCTGTGCAGACAGCTCAGAGCCTGGAGCCTGCTTTGGATTTGGTGTCTACCTCTCTCTCAGCCCCTCTCCTGCTCTCTCTCTGTCTCTCTCTCAAAAATAAGTAAACATGAAAAGAAAAAAGAATGAAGTTGGACTGCCCACCTCACTTCATATACAAAAATTAACTCAAAATGGATCAAAGACCTAACTGTAAGATGTAACATTATAAAACTCTTAGAAGAAAACATAGGTATAAATCTTTGTGATCTTAGATTAGGCAGTGGTTTCTTAGACATGACACCTAATATACACACGACCAAAGGAAAAAACATATATATAAATTGGATTTCATAAAAAATGAAAGCTTTGGTGCTTCAAAGGACACCAACAAGAAAGTGAAGAAAAGACAACTCACAGATTGGGAAGTATTTGCAAATCATAATTTAAAAAATTTTTTTAAATGTTTTATTTCTGAGAGAGGGAGAGAGACAGCATGAGCAGGGGAGGGGCAGAGAGAGAGGGAAACACAGAATCGGAAACAGGCTCCAGGCTCTGAGCTAGCTGTCAGCACAGAGCCCGATGTGGGACTTGAACCCACAAACCGTGAGATCATGACCTGAGCCAAAGTTGGACACTTAACCAACTGAGCCACCCAGGTGCCCCTGCAAATCATAATTCTAATATCCAGGATATAATAAGGACTTCGACAACTTGACAAATAAAAATACAAATAACCCAGTTTTTAAACTGGGCAAAGGATTTCAATAGACATTTCTCCAAAGAAGATATCCAAAATTGCCAATACACACGTGAAAAGATAGTTAACATTATTAGTCATTAGGAAAACGCAAATTAAAACCACAATGAGCTATTACTTCACACCCACTAGGATGGCTGTGATAAAAGAGATGAACAATAACAGGTGTTGGTGAGCACATGGAAAAACGAACTCTCATACACTGCTAGTGAAAATGTCAAATGGTGCTATTGCTGTAGAAAACACAATGGCACTTCCTCAAATGGTTAAACAGAGTTACTATGTGACTCACAAATTTATTCCTAGATATGTATGCAAGAAAACTGAAAACACGTTCGCACAAAAACCTGTATGTAAATGTTCACAGCAGCATGAAAGCCAAAAAGTGGAAACCACCCCAATGTGCGTCAGCCGATGACTTGGATAAACAATATGTGTAAATCTACCCAGTGGAATATTATTCAGCTACAAGAAGGAATGAAGTACTGATAATTGCTACCAAGTGGATGAACCTTGAAGACATTGTGAGTGAAAGGAGTCATACACCGAAGACTATATATTCTACAATCCCATTGATTTATTTTAAAGTTTATTTATTAAAAACAAATTTTTAGAGAGAAAAAGAGAGAGCGTGTGTGTGTGTGTGCACACAAGTGAGAGAGGGGCAGAGAGAGAGAGAAAGAGAGACTCCCAAGCAGGCTCTGCACTGTCAGCGGAGAGCCTGATGTGGGGCTCAAACTCATGAACTGTGAGATCATGACCTGAGCTGAAGTTGGACGCTTAGCCAACTGGGCCACCCAGGCACCTCAATGTATGATCCCATTTATATAAAATGTTCAGAATAGACAAACCCGTAGAGACAGAACGCAGATTTTAGTAGTTGCCTGGGGCTGTGAAGAGGGGGAAATTAGGAGGGATTGATAATGGGCACAGGGTTTCTTTTGAGGATGATGGAAATGTTCTGGAATTGGATAGCAGTTGTACAACCCAATGATTATACTGAAACCCACCAAACTGTACACTTTAAGGGAGTAAATTTTGTTTTAGTGAACTATCTCAAAAAAAAAAAAAAGACTGTGTGTGAAGGATTAGTGCGTATGAATCACTAACAATGCCTGCATGTTATACAGGGGATTAAAAATATTAGTTCTCTCCTCGTTCTGTCCTTCCGGTATCTTACATCATCATCTGCCTGACCAGTAACAGCGCCTGTGCTCCAGGTGCCCACTGACACCTCCAGACGCTGGGGGTACAGCTGTGAGGGAAGCGGTCTAATTGGACCTTACCATCTGGTAACGGACACCTCATGCCAAATGGAATTACAAGCTGATAAACATCATGAACCAAAAATAAATAAATAAATAAATAAATAAATAAATAAATAAATGCAGGCCTTCTTGGGAGTGAAGAAATCTGATCCAGTTTGGAGAGGAAGTTGTGTGCTGGGAATTATCCCGAAAACAAGGCCTGGTTGGAAACAAATAATGTTCTCTTTTTCATTGCAGAGGAAGTCTGAAGCAGCTGACGTGTCGGTGAGTAATTCCACTGTTGGGTGGCTGTACGGACTCAGCAGGCAGAATGGCCATGGGGCCGGGTGCAGGGCGGCGGTGGGGCCTGCGGTGAGGGGCAATGGCTCCGGCAAGAGCTAGCTGGCATCTGAGACCCTCTTGTTTTTTTTTTGTTTGTTTGTGTTTTTTTTTTTTTTAATGTTTTATTTATTTCTAGGAGAGAGAGAGACAGCGTGAGCAGGGGAGGGTCAGAGAGAGAGGGAGACACAGACTCCGAAACAGGCTCCAGGCTCCGAGCTGGTAGTCAGCACAGAGCCCGACGCGGGGCTCGAACCCACGAACCGCGAGATCATGACCTGAGCGAAAGTCGGACGCTTAGCCGACTAAGCCACCCAGGCGCCCCAAAGAGACCCTCTTGTTTTATCTCTTCCATGAGAAGTGGAAAAAGAACAGGAAGAAATAATTTAAAACAGGGGCAGGTGATCACATAAACCTGGTGGAGCCTGGTAAGCAAGAACAGACTGTTTAGAAGCCATTCTTATAAACTGGGCCCTTATTTTCAGAAAGGTTTTAAGTGATCTGTAAGAAAAATAGAAAACTTAATTAAAAAAAAAAAAGTCAAAGAGAGGAAAAGGAATATTCCAGAAAGCTAGGCTAAGAGAACTACTGTATCGATATTACCTTTAGCTTTATGTTTCCTGATAGCTGAAGCAAAAAGGAAAATGGGACTTTCACTAATTTTAATGTCTGGTTGAAAAGGAAGCACCATGTATCAATGTTCTTAATTGTCTTTTAAGTTTACAAAATGTGATTTGACAAGAATATTAAGGAACACATTAAAAAAAAAAAAAAAGCCCATCATAGGATTACCTTCCAAATAGCTGCCATTTATTGAGGACCTATAGCAGCCTGGGCCCTTCGTGTGGACAGGAGGGGTCATCACCATTGAAACAATTTTAACTTCTGCAAAGGACCTTCCAGTCCTTGCCCACATAGATAGATTTTTTTGAATAATTATAAACTAGCATTGTCCGCCCCCCACCCCCTACTTACTAGATGATTCTCAAACTGTAATATGCATACAATCTACCTGGGAATCTTGTTAAAGTGCAAATTCTATTCAGGGGCCATAGACACTGTTCCTAACCCCCTTCTCATAATGGCCACACTTTGAGTAGCAAACTGTTAAGAGTGTGAACATTTTCTCATGTTTTTTTCCAATGTTCATTATTATAGTTTTTTGATGCCACAAACTCCACAACCCTGGTGTACTATTTAAGCAAGGTCTCGGTTATTTGCTCTTCAGGGTTGCTCTCAGAGATAATAACTTGCTGCTTCTGTTGATAAGTCCTGGAGTAGAATTACTGAATCGAAGTTAACTACACCTCTATGTCTTTTCACCCATTTCTCCTATCCCTCTGTGTCTATGAGCTTGTTGTTGTTTTTAATGTTTGTTTATTTTAAAAAATTTTTTAAATGTTTTACTTATTTCTGAGAGAGAGAGAGAGAGACAGAGTGAGCAGGAGAGGGTCAGAGAGAGAGGGATACACAGAGTCCGAAACAGGCTCTAGGCTCTGAGCTAGCTGTCAACACAGAACCCAACACGGGGCTCGAACTCACTAACTGTGAGATCATGACCTGACCCGAAGTCGGATGCTTCACCAACTGAACCACCCAGGCGCCCCAATGTTTGTTTATTTTTGAGAGAGAGAAAGAGAGAGGAAGAGAGTTCCAAGCAGGCTCTGCACTGGCAGCCCAGACCCCAGGGTGGGGCTTGAACTTCTAAATGGTGAGATCATGACCTGAGCCAAAATTAAGAATTGGACGCTTAACCAACTGAGGCATTCAGGCACCTGTTTTTTGTTTTTGTACTTTTCAAGATTCCACAGAGATTATATGCAGTATTTATCTTTTACTGACTTATTTCACTTTGCATTATGCCTTTGAGGTCCATTCACGTTGTCACAAATGGCAAAATTTCTTTTTTTTTTTTTTTGGCTGAATATTCCAGTGTGGATATATAGCACAATTGTTTTAAAGTTTATTTATTTATGTTGAGAGACAGTGACAGCACAAGTGGGGGAGGGGTAGAGAGAGAGGGGAGAGAGAGAGGGGGGAGAGAGAGAATCCCAAGCAGGCACCACAGTGTCAGTGAGGAGCCCAACACAGGACTTGAATCCACGAAACCATGAGATTGTGACCTGAGCTGAAACCGAGTCCAATGCTTAACCAACTGAGCCACCGAGGAGCCTCTATAGCACAATTTAAAAAATTAAAATTTTTTTTAATGTTTATTTTTGAGAGAGACAGAGAGCATGCGCAAGTGGGGGGGTGGGCAAAGACAGAGACAGAATCTGAAGCAAGCTCCAGGCTCTGAGCCGTCAGCACAGAGCCCCATGCGGGGCTCAAACCCACGAACTGTGAGATTGTAACCTGAGCCGAAGTTGGACGCTTAACCGACTGAGCCACCCAGGCGCCCCTAAAATTTTTTTTTTAATTTTATATTAGAGAGAGTGAGAGAGCATGTGAGCAAGGAAGAGGGGCAGAGGGGCAGAGAGAGAGAGAGATTGAGAATCTTAAGCACTCTCCATGCTCAGATGCGGGGCTCAATCCCACAACCTTGGGATCATGACCTGAGCTGTAATCAAGAGTTGGATCCTCAACTGACTGAGTCACCCAGGCACTCCTATATAGCACAATTTTTAAATGTATTCATTCACTGATGGACAATTAGGCTGTAAATAACACTGCCTTGAACATGGGAACGTATATATCTTTTTGAGTTAGTGTTTTTGTTTTCTTTGGATAAATACCCCGAGGTGGAATTGCTGGACCATATGGTAGTTCCATTTTTAATCTTTTGAGGAAACTCCATGCTGTTTTTCATAGTGGCTGCACCAATTCATATTCCCATCAACAGTGTACAAATGGTCTCTTTTCTCCACAACCTTGCCAACACTTATTTCTTGCCTTTTTGATAATAGCCATTCTAACACGTGTGAGGTGACACTGTGGTTTTGATTTGCACTTCCCTGATAGTTAATGATGTTGAGCATCTTTCCATGTGCCTGTTGGCCATCTGGATGTTTTCTTTGGGAAAATGTCTATTCAGATCCTTTGCTCAGTTTCAGATTGTTTTTTTTTGCTATTGATTTATATGAGTTCTTTATGTATTTTGGATATATGATTTGCAGATGTCTCCTCCTATTCAGAAGGCTGCTGTTTTATTGGTTGATGGATTCCTTTGCTGGACAGAGCTTTTTGTGTAGTTCCATGTGTTTTGTTTGTTTTTTTGCTTTTGGTGTTAAATTAAAAAAAATCATTGCCACAATCTATGTCAAGGAGCTTACCGCCTATGTTTTCTTCTAGCAGTTTTATGGTTTCAGGTCTTATGTTCAAGTCTTTAATCCATTTTGAGCTAACTTTCGTGTATGGTGTAAGGTAGTGGTCCATTTCCCAGCACCATTTATTGAAGAGACTGTCCTTTCCCCATTGTGTATTCGTGACTTGTCATAAATTGACCATAGATGCATGGCTTTATTTCTGGGCCCTACTCTGTTCCATTGATCTGTGTATCTGTTTTTATGCCAATATCATACCGTTTTAAGTTTTGTAATACAGTGTGAAATCAGGGAGTCATGATATCACGGGTCTAGCTTTGTTCTTGCTCAAGATTGCTTTTCTTAAATGATATTTATTCTTTTAAGGGACCCAAGTTTTTGCTTGATGTACATTGAATACGGTTTTATACATTAATGACATTTGCCTGTCTGGGTAGGACTGAATCAAAATGTAAGCATGCATGGGGAATTTTGTTTTGATTGGCTTTTTAAAAATGTCAAACTTTATACTCTTGCAATTTTTTTTTAATACCGCAGGTTATCTATTTCCTGACAATGGAAAATTAAGGAATCGAATTCTTCAGCGATAAAGACTTGTTCCTTTCATGCTTCCTTGTTCCTAGCTACTTTAGGCCTGAGGTCCTGAAGCCGTGCGCTGTAGGATTAGAACATGACATTCTCCTGAGACAGGACCCTACACCTTATACAGAACACTTCTGGGTGGAGCAGAACTGCAGTGACCCACATCAAAGATGGCGGTCCACTTCTGATGGGGCCCCAGTTCTCTTCGTATCCCCTTCATACCGGCGATCACATTACCCCCTGGAGGCCTCTCCTCTGTAAAATGAGAGGGCTACAGGAGTCCATGTCTCAAGGCTTCCCAGGTCGGAGTCTCCGAGTCTGAGAACACGTTCATTTGAAGGCATACTGGACACTGTCATCTGGCTCTCAAAGGGCAGCTGAGGAAGAGGTGGTTGTCGTGCTGGATCATTTCAGGTTGAGGCTTAGGGGGTCCTCTGCTTCTTTCTTACTGTTTTCTTGTTGATGATCAGAGGTGGGTAAGGAGTGGAGGTCACCAGAACCCGAATGTATCAGGAAGTCCTATAAAGACTAGGTGAACACAGGATCTAAAAACTTAGAGGAGGGTAAACTGACTTCCTCCCCTTTGAACCCCATTGAATTCCCTCATAGTATCCATCCTGACCAATCAGAATTGGCCACCAGCTTAAGAAATTTGTTACTTGTGTCCAAGTGATTTGTTTTAGTAATAGATTACACTTCTTGCAAGAACCAAACCAAACCAAACTACTTTGGATTTGGCACTCTTAATGGTGAATCTTTGGCCAGCCTCCAGAGGGGAACTCGATTTAGGTAACACCTCCTCGTAGCAAATGCCGAAATGAAGACAGGCTCCTTAGGCTCTTCCCTGCTTGGAGATGGTGCCTAGAAACAGGGTTTGTTGATTATCTGCAGTGGATAATCCTGAGGAGCAGGAAATTTTTCCTGGTCTTGCACATTCACGTAATAAAGAGAAAATGTGGCTACTGGTGGAGAGGAGGTAAACGCTGAACGAATCTGTAATGGATCTTGTTACTTGATCAAGGAGCAGCTGCTGACACAGTAAACAGTTTCTCATTTCTGGGTTGTAAAGGCATTTTTTTTTTTTTTTAAAGTAAACTCTACCCTCCTACCTGGGGTTTGAACTCATGACTTTGGCAAGAGTCCCATGCTCTACTGACTGAGGCAGCCAGGTGCCCCTTTTAAAAGCAGCCAGGCATGGGGCACCTAGGTGGCTCAATTGGTTAAGCATCTGCCTCTTGATCTCAGGGTTGTGAGTTCAAGTGCTGTGTTGGGCTCTACTCTGGGTGTGAAGCCTACTTAAAAAAAAAAATCCCATTCATATTTTGTGTTGATAAATTTCAGTCTGGCATTTACTTTATGCAAATGTGACGAATGACAGAATTTGGCAAATTCTGTACCCTAGTGCCTTTCCTACTTATATCTGTTTCTTTCTCATAATTTTACTTTCCATACGAAAAGAAACATTTCAAAAAGTCTACCTTCTCAAGATTTCTCACTGCAGTGGAAACCATGGTGGTCCAAGAAGCTTCTGGGGGACTTACGGTGCATCTGCCAATAGCCTGCACCTTGCTCTTGCCAGGAATACACCAAAGCAGGGGTTGGTTTACTAACGACCAGTGCTGGGGAAGACTCTGCAAATCTGTTTGAGTAAGATCACCCAGCATTTCACCTTTTGTTTCTTTGTTTCAAAGAAACTCCAAATTCAACCTCTCCAATCACAGTAATGATTTGGGTTGAAACCTAGTAACTGCTTATCAGCTCAAGTGGCTTTACCTTTACATAAACTCCTAAGGGCACTTCATCTTTGAAAGTGTATAGAAAGTCAATAAAACCAGCACCTGTCTAACCAAGTTGCCTTCCTCCTTTCTCATTTCTGGCATGCCTCTGCCTTGGGCTGGGGTGTAGGGATGGTTGTGATGCCCAAACTTCACCAAGGGTAGATATGGTCAAGAGATGACTAGTCATTTAGATCAGAGATGCTAACTGGAAGGAGATCGTACATGCTTTCATTGTCTTACATCCCTCTATTAGTTACCTACTGCTGCAAAGAACTTTAAAACGTTTTAGTTTTTGTGGGTTAGGGATCTGGCAAGGGTTAGTGAAATGTCTTTGCCTCAAGGTTTCTCACAGGGCTGCAGTTAAGGGATCAGGGTCTGGCTCCATGCTCAGTGGTCATCTGCAGGATGCAGACTATGGGCCTCCCCATACTGCTACTCACGTGGCAACTTGCTTTCCCAGAGAGAGTTCCAAGACAGAGCAACAGAGGGGGGCACAGAAGACAGCAGCCACAGCTCTTCATAATCCAATCTTAGAAGTAACATCTGTCACTTTGCTTTAATCTGTTAGAACAGTCACAAAGTCCAGCCCACATTCAAGGTGAAGGGATTACATACACAAGTGTGTTCATATCTGGTGGGAATCATTGATATCCTTAAAAACATTTTTTAATGTTTATTTTCGATACAGCATGAGTGGGGGAGGGGGAAGGGGTGGGAAAGGGAGACACAGAATCTGAAATAGGCTCCCTGAGTTGTCAGCACAGAGCCCAACATGGGGGCTCGAACCCATGAACTGTGGGATAATGACCTGAGCTGAAGTTGGACACTCAACTGAGCCACCCAGGCGCCCTAACAGTTTACATATTTAATCTTCATATACTGAAGATTATGCAAGAGGTGTAAGACAGCAATACCTTGCCAACTCCAAAGGCACCACGTTGGTGGGCAAAACACAAAGGGCCGACTATTCAAGCTTCTTTGGTGTCATTAGGCCTTATTTCTGGAGAAACTGTAATTCTGACTATTATCAAGAGAACATCCATTTTCTATGATACAGTCCTCCCACAGCAAATCCCTTTCCTCAGAAGGGCAGACTGTAAGACTGAAGGCTTCACAAATAAGAGAACAGGCAGTAATCAAGTCCATTTGTAACCTGGGTCTGCTCTGGAGCAGCTGAATGGTGCCCCCGCAGACACTCAGGGCAAATGAAGAGTGAAAGGCAGGGGCCTGGGGAGGGGGGGCGGTTTAACTCCATTTCAATTTGCTAGTTCTTTTGAGATAGCGACAAGCTCTCCTAGGGCGATGGCAATGAAGTCTTCCAAAACCCTCTGAACTCCAGGCCTGTACACTTGACACAGGCCTCGTGAGACTGCCTAGATTGGCCAGTCCAGTAAACACGCTGGCTTGAGGAATTCTGGTTTCATTTGTTTAGGTATTTTTTTTTTTGAACGTGTTACATTCTTTCTGGGCAACACTACAGTATGAACACACTACGTATGTCTTCAGCATGATATGATTAAATTAACTGGAACAGTTTATGTAGTTCAGGGGTGGGAAAGGACTTTCTATTGAATGTTAAAAAAAAAAATGAAAGAATAAAAAATTGGAAAAGTATGTGATGGAAAAATGACAAAAATGCATCATCTTTAGTATATAACAAATCCTTACCAAATAATGAAATAGGGAAGCATGCCAAAATAAAGCTTGGTAATGGAGGCAGATAACCAAAAAACACAAATGGCCAAAAAACCCAGGAAACAAGTTTCTGGTTTCACTAGTCATCCAATCTGCAAATTAAAACAAGTCACTCCTAGTTTTTGGCAATCAAACTGGCTATTAGGAGTAAAATGAGTGCGGGGACGCCTGGGTGGCTCAGTCGGTTGAGTGTCTGACTTCGGCTCAGATCACAATCCAGTTTAAGAGTTCGAACCCCGTGCAGGGCCCACTGCTGTCAGCGCAGAGCCTGCTTCTGATCTTCTGTTGCTCCCTCTCTCTGCCTCTTCCTCACTTGCACTCTCTCAAAAATAAAATAAATCTAAAAACAAGAGAAAGATTTTTGAAAAAGGAATAAAACGAGTGCAATCCTAACAGGCCCATCCAAACACTGCTAATCGCAGCAAGAGTCTTAACTGTTCCTCACATAAGTTATGGGACATTTACTAAGAGCCATAAAAATGTATTACAACCTGGCCCAGCCATTCCATTTCTAAGAATTTATGCTAAGGAGTAAATCAGACGAGTGTATGAAAGCCTGGGCACAACAGGGTTTGTCATGCCAGGGCTTCAGGCAGAGCTCACAGATCTTTCGCCTTCTTTATCTGCTATGGCCATATCTGGGGCAGGGGTGGGGAAGACACACCACAGATATTCTGGGAAAATACTACTGGATATAGGGAAGAACAATTTTCTTAAGATTTTCCAAAATGTACTTTGTTAATCTCACCTACCCCCAATTTAAAGACGGAAGCAAAGCTAGGAAAGCCATAAAGTGGCACGTGTTCAACCTATACAGTTTCACTGCTTACTGAAGTCCAAAAAGCAAACTCAGCCAGTTCTTTCCTCCATTCTGAAGGTTGGCTCGGACCAACTTGGGGAACAAATGAACAGAAATGCTCGGGAAACATGTAGGTTATTAAATAATTTGTTTATTGTACTGCATTTATAAAGAAAACAGACAATGCACCCAATAGAAAGAATAAAAATGCATTTGGGGTTTTAATTGACAGCAATAGAAATCCTTTAGTAAGATCATGGCAATTTGACAGTATTATGATTAAGTTCAATAAAGGTACGTGGGGTACTTGGAAGATCAAATTCTATAGCTGCCTCTTTCTACGGCTTCTAATTCGTCTGGCTCCTTAAATGACAGGGGGGGAAAGCCCTTATTTGGAGGGAAAAAATGTCCAAAGAAGAAGTTATAGGTTCTCTCTTAAAATTTCTTTTTACATCAATTGCTAAAATGGGGCCTTCTATTTGTGTGTTTTGGTTATTTTACTTTAATATCATCACCAGAATTCCGGTAATTCCACAATTGTTATTTTACAGTGTAGAAAAGGATTCAGTTCTAGTCTGCTATTGCTTTAGATGTATACATCGCTGAAAAGCCAAAGTGGATTAGAAGTGCTGAAGGATTTTCCCTGCCGTTGTTGGATACAATCTATTTTCTTTATTCTTGATAGGTGCATAGACAGCCTCACTCAACATTCTTTCTACAGGAACATGTCTGATTTCAGGACTACCCAATCAAGGATCCGATGAATGGCTGGCCATAGTTACTCAGGGTTCTAGGTTTACGAGTTAAGTGGATTGCATAATTGCACCATGTTTTCCTTTGCTGTTGTTGGTGGAAAAATGGCAGAATCTGGACTCCAATCCCCCGTACAGAGGGCCGGCTATCTGAAAGCCTCATCGGCAGCTTTGCTAGTAGAGCCTCAAGTCGCACCTCCTTGGCTTTCTGCAAATCACTCCTGGAGCCGTCTCCACAGAATGCTGTAGTCCCCAAGGCCCACTTGGCTGTGACCCCAAGCCTGCCCCTCTTTTAATTTTCAATATGACCCAAGGGGTATGTGATGTCTAGGGCAAGTCTAGGAAAGGCCCATTGTAAAGTAAACTTCAGAGCCTTTTCTCATTAAAAAAAAAAAAAAAAAAAAGCCTCAAGTACATCTCAATTATCCCAAAGTTGCAGTTAAAAACTTATATTATACAAAGAAATAGCAGCAGAGAATGACTAATTTTAAAACCAAAAACAAAACCAAAAACAAAACAACCCCCCCGAACAAAACAAAAAACCCACCCCAAAAGTGCCATCCCACCCTTCCCCTTGGTTCTTCTATGCTGGGATTTCATTTAAGACCTGAAGCCTTTCAGAAAATGAGAAAGGCAAAGCCAGAGGGAAACTGCTTCAAGGCTAAATTTTGGACAAGGTGAACAAAAAGCTGTGAATAAGAGCAGGGGACTGACTGGAGAATAATCAGGAACTCTAGGACATTTTCTTCTTAGAGGGGAAATCTCTGAAATCCAGATCTCCTTTCTAGAGTCATACTGATTTCTTTAGTTATGAGGCAATAAACTCAAGTGCAGTGAGTAAAGTGCCAGCCGGGGATTAAAACAACAAAACACAAAACAGCCAACTGAAAGAACTCTGCTGGTGGGGTGACAGAAGACACACAGGAAAGGACTGTTTTGCAAAACATCTGTGGTTCTGAAGAAATTATAAGTCAATGGTTCCGCTTCTGTTTTCATCAAAAAAATGAGACCAAAGATTCAAGGATCTTAGAGTTATTAAACGATGAAAGGACTCAGATAGTGCTTGGAACAGTGATAAAATGGTACCCAAATTTGGAGTTTTTATGGCTCCTTTAAAAAGATAGCTTCAAAGTCGCAGGAAAACATGTGAACACAGAGAGCAACAGAAACAGTCCAGGATGATGATGCAGCCTGGATACAGCAAGTTTAATGTCTCTGCTGTACAAGAAGTAACACCCTTTCCCCTTCTCATCCTTATGCTGGCAACAGGATATGCACTAGAAAATTTGACTCTTAGAGTCAGTTGAATAAAAGGATGAGCTCATACATCTTCATAGCTCTTTTTAAAAGGATGTGTATAATTTAAAGGGTGTTCTAATGGAAAGACAAAGGTACAGGGTGAGAGGCTGTTTCACATTTTAGTCTTTGGCAGAGCCCAATCAATGCCAAATTCACCTAGGATGCCCAATGGCTGTGGGGGATCTCCACAGGGTCAAGGAAACAAACCCAAATGAACAGGTTGATTTAAAATTAAAACAAAAAAAAAAAAACAAAAAAAACAACAACAACCAAAAAAAAAAAAACCCCAAAAAACCCAAACAAACCTAGGAAATCCTTGAAGGAAGAGCTTCACCCTGAAAAGGGAAGAGGGAAATGCTTGTTGGGGAGGAGTGAGGGTCAGCATGTGGTCTCTGCTGCGCTGTTGGACTCGGGCTTAGGAGTTGAGCCAAGGGTGCCGGAGACAATCGGCGGCAGTGGCTCTCTTCTCGGGTATCAACTCCAACATGGGCAGTAAGAAATCCGTGAAGCCTGCTGCCTCTTCCTGAGACCACTCATACTTCTCCACTAGAACCTCAAAAAGGCCCCAGGGTTTCAGTTTTGTGATGTGTTTCAGGTCACCTATGATAAAGACAATACAAGAGAAACTGACTGACACTGACAAGTGACAAGAGTCTTTTGTGGAAATCCAGGAACTAATCCAGGTGCTTTATAAAGAATCAAATTTTGCCACCAGAATTGAATCTTTCTCCATTCACAAAGCACCACTCTTTTCTGAGGGCCTAAAAACTTAAGACAATTTGTTTTCTCCACCATTCCAGGATTTTCTGTCCCAGTCAAATTGGTCAGGCCTAACACGAACCAGGTATTCACTAAAATGAATGTTAAATGCCTATATATGCAAAATGATGTCACATGGTGTTCAGAAGCAGTTTATTACCACATACCAGGAACAATTTGATTGTACTGTTTTGTTTTTTTTTTTTTTGGCTTACCAGTCTAGTAAATATTGCTTCCAAATAAGGCAGTAAGAGCTAATACCACGACAAATCTGTATAAAAGGAACAAGACCTAGAAGAACAAACCCCACACAGGTTTCAGGAAATATAGCTACATCACACTTCGTACTACTCAGGAATGTCATTCTAAATTTTGCTTCTTTGAAGTGAAAAAAAAAAAAAAAAGGTCAATTACAGTGGCTTATTAAGGTAAATGCAGCTTCAAAACTTTTACTTATACAACACTTATTTGAAGTCTCTTCTGTGGGCAGCCAAGTGCCTAATTATCTACTCAGTACATGCATGCCATTGAGTGGTCTTTGTGCAAGGAGGGGGGAGCTCTTATGAAGCACTTCACTATTTTCCTGCCAAAAAAGAAACATGAAATGTTTCTGAGGATGCTTGCTGTCGAGTGTTGAGAAAAAGGATTTTCCTCAGCACTAGTGTAGAGGTTGTAAGAAAAAATGGAATGATGGCAAAAAGGGAAAAAAAGACCAGATAGTCTTCTAGTCTGTTCCATGTCAGGTTTTCAAATTTCAGCTTTTAACTTTATTGGATGTATAAGTACATATTTAAATATGCCAACATATGTTACCAAGTCAAAAATCTGAGGTAAGAGTATCCTCTTGAGTATCTCCATCACTCCTCAGTGATGACATAAAACTGCAAAGTGTAAAGTTAATTTGTAGGACTGACGGGCTTAAGTGACTATGCTGGGTGTCACTGGGCCACAAGACAGTGAGATGTAGTCCCGCCCTGAAGAAGCTTAAAGTAAATGACTTGCCCTTTGAAAGAGGCAGTTCTTAGATCAGATGCTGGCAAAAATCTGCTCATTTTTCAGAAGCGCTCAATCGGGTGTGTGCTCTATATACATGGTAACTTATTCAATATGAAGTAAACATTTAAGATCTCCAGTTAGAAATCAGCAGACTGAGGTTATGGAGCAGCTAGATTTGAACCCAGAGAGTCTGGTTCCAGTCTCTGCTCTTGACCACATTATTACAGCTCAGCAGTCAAGGCCAGGACCATTCTTCTGTAGGTGTTGGGGACAGGTAACCAGCATTACTTACCTCTTCAATTTTTAAACACCTTGCCCCCTTAATGTCTGGGAACAAACACATTTATTTTACCTTTTTTGGTGAAAAATTCCTTGGAATATTTTCCTGCCACAATGAGCTTGCGAGGCACCTTCCCCAGAAGTTCTATGATCAATGCAATGTGATCTGTATGTTTCAAACATTTCAGGAAAGGGGAAAAAAAAGACATACATAACAAGAGTAACGAATGCAGTTCTAGACAATGGCAGAAAGAGTAGCATGCATACCTCTTTATAAAGCATTTCAGGCTTGCTTTCTGTCCTAAATAGGAAGAGGACTCTATCCATTTAATGGAGAATCCAGAGAACCATAAAAAAACCAGGCACCCACTCCAGTGGGACGTGAGTGATAACTAAAAATAGTCTTGGTGTGAATGCTCTGCTTCCTGAAGTATCCCTGGGACCTATATGAAAACTCATGTTATTAAAACTACCTCTGCGATTAAAGAAGTCCTGTGAATATTTCCCACTGAGGGCAAAGCGTCTTGGAATTCTGCCTATCAGCTCTATAATGTGTGCAATGTGGTCTAAAATAGAAGGGTAAGAAGAACAGGATCAAGGACAAGCTGTAAAAGGTTTTTTTTTAATGAATAGCTTTTTCAAGGACTAGCTGTTTAAGAGTAACTATAAATATGACCAAGGATATTCCAGGTGAGACTGGGAATGTCAAGAATTATTTCAGGTGGTTGGTTACCTGATAGCAGCTGGCAAGTCCCACTCTGGAGTTTGGAGGCTTATCTAGATCTTGATTTCTATTTTGTCTATACATCTAGGTTCAGGTGGGTTTTTCAGATGAGGTAAACAACTGTACCAATATGCTTTAGACATTCTAGAACTGTTACTTATGATACTGCTCTGGGTTTCCAATAATAATAATAATAATAATAATAATAATAATAATAATAATATCATCACTCTTTTTAACAAAGTTCGGGCCAGGGTTGGCTCGGTCGGTTGAGCGTCCAACTTTGGCTCAGGTCATGATCTTGCGGTTTGTAGGTTTGAGTCCCGCATCGGGCTCTGTGCTGACAGCTAGCTCAGACCCTGGAGCCTATTTCAGATTCTGTATCTCCCCCTCTCTCTGACCCTCCCCTGCTCACGCTGTCTCTCTCTCTCGGAAATAAATTTTTTTTTTTTTAAATTAAAAACAAAACAAAGTTCATGGTGATTAAACAATCACCTGTAATAAATAAATAATTTTCACAGCCACCCTGTATAACAGGCCAAACAAAGATCAATACTCCATTGTAAAGATGAGAAAATAGAACTTCAGAGGGATAAATAGCCTACTTGAAGGTACAGGGCTAAAGGGAGCTAGAACCCAAATGAAAACCCACATCTTATCATGTGTAGTTCAGAGCTATTTGTTTTCAAATAAATCATATTTTAAGTAGAAATTAGCAAAAACATTTTAAAGTATAGCTACTTGACTTCTGTGGGCCACTAAAAGATGTCCATATCATGGCAGTGCCTTGTAACTGTCACAGCGTGCATAAGGACTGTGAGCACTGCCAGGGCCATGTGTAGGGTGGGTGTCACCAGGAGGTGAGCCTGGGACTGGCCAGCATCCACATTTACAGGCAGCTCTACTACCTTTTCTACTCTGCAGGTAACTAAGAATATGTAGACATTTTAAAAAGTGATGGCTGCTGGCCGTAAAAGATCTTTATAAAGGACTTTAATCCTGTTAGAGAATCATGAAGATCAAAAGGAATTACTTAAAAATTTCTAATAATGTTATCTTAAAGGGAATAATAATATGCCAGAAACGTATCTGGGAGTTGGTGAAGGTCTCAGGTCCTATCTGTTTCTCATGTAAAGGACCCAGCGCTGTCATTTTAAAAGGGCTTTACAGGGGCGCCTGGGTGGCTTAGTCGGTTAAGCGTCCGACTTTCCCTTAGGTCATGATCTCGCGGTTCGTGGGTTCGAGCCCCGCGTCGGGCTCTGTGCTGACTGCCAGTTCAGAGCCTGGAGCCTGTTTCAGTCTGTGACTCCCTCTCTCTCTGACCCTCCCCTGCTCACGCTGTCTCTCTCTCTCTCTCTCCCTCCTAGAAATAAAAATAAAACATTAAAAAAAAAATTTAAAAAAAAATAAAATAAAATAAAAGGGCTTTACATTCACGAATTCACTGTAACCTTTTGGCAGTTTTGACTATATTTACAGTTTGGTAACAAGAACTCAGCTGCTAAGAAACTTCTACCTGTTTTAGGCAAAACCGGCAAATAAACGTCTTTGTATAAACGGATTGAAAAGGAGACTACGGTTTATCTTACTGTAAACTTTCAAGTGAAGTATTGGTTCTTTTAGTATTTTTCCTATACCAAGGAATTACTTTTCCCTTGAGTGTGTTATTTTACATTTAATTCCAGCAACCTGTATCTGGTTTATCAATTCATCATAGGGCTGATACACCATGACTTGTGACAAACCACGCGTACACTGGCTAGAGGGTAAAGGTCTGCTGCTTTCTGCTCTTACAGGTCTCTTATGAAGCAGTCTGAAGTTTCGCCCAAGGACTCTTAGTACTGACTGGTACAGGGGGAAATAAATTTATATCTAAATACATAGGATAGATGGTTCTCCCTTATTCCTTACTTGGGACTTTTTATATATGTTTCAATTTTCAAGTTTGGTAGCATAAGACCCTACACAATGTAATTCCAGCCGCTCGATGTGTTTTGTACCTCACACTATTTACAGAGAGTCTACAAATATAAAGAGAAAAAAATCAGTTACCCTTCCAGATATACTAGGGCATTTCTATAATGGTGTCAGTCTATAGCGCCAAACTTACAACCAGAAAAATAAGCAGCAGAGACTAGGGAAAATTAAGTGTGTACATACATAGTAATTACAGTATATTCTTCCAAGGGCTGATGTATAGGAAATACCTCCATGCTGCACCCACTAAAACAGGCATGTGGCTATGGGAACCAGCATAACATTTTCCAAACAGTACTTAGAATGTCAGGAGGTCCTACTAAGAATGCCTATCTATTAATGTCCCATGGGACCACAGTTTGAGAAACAGAGTGTTCTTGGTTCTACAGGGCACAAAACTTGATTTCCCTAAGAATGGAGGAAAGCACAGGAAGTGAAGAACATATTTTCCTTATTGGGAGGGTATACTGCTAGTGCTTCAGGTAACCCCCATTAATCCTGAAAACAAAATCTACCAAAACCGTTTAATGTAAGAAGGTAAAATAGCTCTTTAATAGTTCTTTTATTCACATTATTATCTCATCTAAGTTATTTGGACACCACCATGATAAAAAAAAAAAATCACATGTAAAAAAAAAATCACATATGGGAAATAAGCTTAGGAATTCCCCAAGCTTGTACCCAAGGGTTAACAAGGCATAAAGGAATAGAAAGACAGGATGAATGCATCCAAGATAAAGCTGCTTTCACAGGAAGAGAAGGAAGGACCAAAATAGGTAAACTGGGCTATAGACCACAGCAGGGTGAAGCTGCCTGGACAGAAGCTAATCAGCAAAAGAAAGGTGGCTTGTTAACCCCGAGGTAGCATGCTCTGTCTTGTCCCCTAGGCCAGTTTAGGGACAGGTGCCCCATGCCTGCTCTAAACAACCTTCCTCCCAGTGCCAGGATTCTGTTTTGTGTTGACCCAAACCTCTAACACCACATATCTTCAAAACCCCTCACCCCCCTCGCCCATGAGTTAATGTTCCTGGTTTCATTGTCTCTTTATGCATGCCCATTACGCCTGTAAGCCTTCTGAGTCTCATAAAAATGGAGCAAGGATCCTTACTTGGGGCTCTTGACTCTTCCCGGACATTAGCCTCTCTCGCATTTTGACATTTTTTTCCCCTTATTGAGAGAGAGAGAGACACAGAATCCGAAGCAGGCTCCAGGCTCTGAGCTGTCAGCAAAGAGCCCACTGCGGGGCTCAAACTCACAAACCACGAGATCATGACCTGACCCAACTGAGCCACCCAGGCGTCCTGCTTCTCTCTCTTTTTAATCCTCCATCTGACTCTCTTGCTGGACAAGAGAGAACTCCAGACCCAGAATCTACGACAACCACACATTTAGTTGTCTGCTTTCATCGCCTCTCAGACAGAGCAGCTGACAGCTTGGGCCTTTCCCACCGGCTATCACAAAATGTAAGCCAATACTATTTTGTTTTAAAATGGAATTCTAAATGTTAATGTCATTTAAAAAGGAAAAAAGTATGGCTTTAATTTTTAGAAAAAAAGAATGCTGACTATTGTAGAATTTATACAGACAAACAGGATATGGTCTCTGCATTCACAAACACCATTCAAGTCGTATGTTTGCTTATGAAACTACTGACTTCCAAATAGGTGCAGGCATAACTGAGCAACAAGTTGATGAACAGGTAATTCAAAGTGGGTAAAGAACGAAGCACTGATTTATAGAGAAAGAAAAATAACTAGATGTTTTAGAAGAAATTACCTGGCAAATACAAGTTTTAGTTTAACCATCTGTGGCCTTTTCTCTAATCCTCAGAGTTCTTTAATAGCTTCTATAAAATATTTAGTATATCTAATACTTAATATAATATTTCGATCTTTCTGGGATTTATATATTCTAGCATACTAAAAAGGCTAAGCTTTTCAGTGCTATGAACCACGCAGTCACACGCAGCAAGTGTAAGTGCCGTGCGCAGATGTGTTCAGTCAAGAGGACTCACCTTCGTCCCTAGTGTACTCTTCCCCGGAATGCGGTTCAAACAAATAGTCGCCTGTGGCCAGTTCAAATGCCTAAGTAAAAGAGGACAATATATGAAAGCATTACAACGACCATAACAATTGCCTTTGGGAAGCTTACTGCTTGCTATTTGGCTCAATATGAAGTTTTTCCTTCTCTGGGAAAGCCACAGATGATCACTTAAAAAAATGTCTTAAGATTATTCCTAAAGAGCTTTCCTTCTACACCTTATCTTAGTAAAATGGAGCCGAAGAGCAGCAATAAGATCATCAACATATGGATTATTCCCCTCCCCCCATCAGCTATTCAGCTCTCTGGAGTTCCTGTTTTTGCTCAGCGTGGGGCACATCTGGATATTAAGGTGGTTCTAAGCTATTAAGTTGTTCACGAGAACAGCAGGTCCTATTTTCTCATGTTGTAATTTCACATGGCTAGAAATTAAGATTCTGTACCCACAGTCAAAACCAAAACATGGAAACAGACATCTCTCTACCTATGTATGTCTATTACTTGGCAAAAAGTATAGTTTTTTAAAGTTCTGCTTTGGAAAGCACTCCCTCAACTGTTTCAGATAGAACTCCCAATTCCTGAGTCTATAGAAAATCAGAAAAAGGTCAGGTATAAATGTTGTCAAGAGCAATTCCTGTTTTAGGTGACTGGAATATTCAGCATTCACCAACCTAGAAAAAAAAGGCACATGTCTTCTACAAGAAAAGCTCTTGTAAACAGCATTCTGAGAAGTATGAAAAAGTAATTTCATTTAGAGTATGGGCCAAGCAGCACGGAAAGACAGCATCTGAGTGACAGGGCTATCTTAATCTTTCCCTGAGTAAAAGATGGGTTAAAGAAAAGTAATACAACAGCAGTTTTAGAAAGGACCTTAAGTCAAGTACTAGTCACAGTTCAATTTTGATGGAGTCAATGGTACTAATAAGGACTCCAGACAATTTCAGGGACCGCGGGGTGGATTCTGGAGCACACTCTCTAACTTGGACCCAGATTTGGTTCTCAATGGCTTGCCAGTGTCCATTTCTGCAGTTTTATGACAGGACAGTTATCCTCAAAACTACATTATCTGAACTGTACTACTGCCCAGGCCACAAAACTAGGAGTTTCAGGCCTGTCCCTAATATGTCACAGATGCTATGGCTTCTTACCAGGCATACATAGGTGGTTTTACATTCCAGCAGTCTATTTTGAAACTGAACCTGAAACATATTCTACCCCATTATTGTCCTGAGGTTTACAGTCCCAAAGCAGAAAGGAAACAAATTGTGACTCTTATTCATCAAAATTTGTTAATTTCTTCAGACAAGTACTTTTTCAAAGCCTCCAAGTGGGAGCTCAGTAAATACACTGAAATTAAAGTTCAAAAAAAATATTTTTTTTCTAAGATTCTAATATTCTCTCCAAATTTTTTCATCTAGATACTTATAACTAGTTACCTAAAGTTCTCTGAGAGAACTACGTCTTGGAACATAAGGTAGTTGGCTAGTGGTTACAATTGTGAATAACAGCAAAAAACCCCACAAATCAAACCAAATCAAAAGATCACTGTATCAAAATTCAAAACTAGCAGAAGCTCTAGGTTATGAAACACCCTAGCTGAACACACTTCCCTTTACAGATGAGAAAACTGTGGCCAAAACTGACAAGCAAAAAAGCCCATCCTGGAACGTAGGCTCCTAATTCCCACTCCTGTGCTTGACTCTGTGACAGTCAGGGTCATGCTGACCTACACAGGCAACATCAGTCAGGAAATCAAGTGAGCTGGTATATCCAGATGATGGAGTATATTTAGTGCTAAAAAAGAAATGAGCCATCAAGTCTTGAAAAGACAAAGGGGAACCTTTAATATTCCAATATTATGAAGTGAAAGAAGCCAATCTGGAAAGCATACGTTTCTTTATAGTTGGGACATTCTGAAAAAGGCAAAACTATGACAACAATAAAAAGGTCAGTGGTGGCCAGGGGCTGGGGCTGCGGCTGGAGAAAGAGGGACACACAGGCAGAGCATGGAGCAATCTTCCGGCAGCGAACCCATTCTGTAGGACTCTCCTGTGGTACATCTAGGTCACTGTACGTTTGTCAAAATCCACAGAATGGAGGATTTAAAAACATCTCTTCTCTACCAACTCTCAAACGGTCTTCACAGAACATTCCCTTTTTATAACTGCCCTTCTAACTCGGTAGTCTCAATCACTAATGCGGCAGGCAATCTCACTCTCTCCTTCTCCCTCAGAGAGGGTCCCAATCTTTCCATCAATTAACTGCATCGGATGCAGGATGATCCATCTCTTTCAGGCACTTCTGATATTCCAGGATTTGTTTTTACTTTCTGGTGATGGCTAGAGGCACTGCGACATTTCTAGGTCTATTAGCAAAACAAGAGAAATTTTGGAGAACAAGTGGGGCTCAAGTTTTCACAATACTGTCAAATCAGATGTGTTTTCCTTCCTTGGTCAAAAGTCCTGCATGTGAGCTGGTCCAAAAGGGACACAAGGTTAATTCCCCCTTTAACTTTCTGTCTTAGTATTAATGTACGAAGTAGCACGCAGGACCTACCGTCCCTACTAAGTTAACCCCCTACTAAGAACCACATTATAATAAATCATATGTCCTCTGTAAACTAGCTATATTTTGTAATTGGTAGCATCTCTGGCATGTATTTTCTCTAGCAAATCAAATTCCTCAAAATACAAAGCTTTAAAAGAAGTTAGATTTTCTTCCAATGTTCTTCTATCTTGCACACAGCACCAAACCTTACATTTCAGACAGCTGGCCATCCTAAAAGGCCACTGATACACCCTAATAATGATTTATAAGGCCGTGCCATGTTGATAACATGGTTTTAACTCTATTATCTCTGGAAGACACAGTTTTTCAGGAATGTGTGTATCAAGAAATCTATAACTTGAAACAGGTTAGGGGTTCTAGTCTGTAGTTTCTCAAGGTTTTCTCAGAGATGACTGTGAATACTGTTAATTGAAGTGACAGTTTAACAGGTTTCTGGGTTAGTTTACTCCATTTGATGGTCTGCAAATATTTACTAAGTACTGCTATAGAATAAAGACTTTGTTTTTTGTTCCTGTTTCCTGAGAGGAAGCCTCTAAATGCTTGGAATTTCCAGAGTGCCTTCTGTCATTCATGGTGCGCACCCCCTCCCCCATCATCATACCAAGGAGGTGACTCAAGGTGGACTCCTACATCATTAAGAGGGGGGCTGGACGTGGCCCCTAACTGGACAAGACCCAACTGTGTGAGGACTGGGGCTATGAGCAGCATTTTGCTAACCTCCTAGGGAAGGAGAGAGGGCTGGAGATTGAGTTCAACCACGTGATCAATTCCTTCCATCAATCATGACTAAGTAATGAAATCTTAGTAAGAAAGCTGGGCAGCTGAAGCTGTGTGAACTTCCCTAGGTGGTGGTACACACTGATGTGCTGGGAAAGTGTCATGTCCCAAGGCCAGAGAAGCTTCACCTGTGGTACCTTCTTAGGCCTCACCCTAGGCATGCTTTGATTTGACTGGTCCAGATTTGTAGACTTTATGACAAAATGGTAGTAGCAGTCCTAACACTTTCTTAAATTCTGTGAGTCATTCTAACAAGTTACTGAATCTGAAAGGATAATGGAGCCTCCCAATTTGTAGCCAGTAGGTCAGAAATGCAGGTGGCCTGTGACTGCAGAGCTGGCAGCTGGTGTCTGAAATGAAGGCAGTCTTGTGGGAAATTATGCCCTTGCTCTGTGAAGTCTGTCATAATTCTGGGTGGTGAGCACCAGAACTGCACTGTAAGCACCGCTCACAATGGGCCAGGCCCTGAGCCACACAGTGAGCCAGACACAACAGACACCACTGCTGTCAGCACGGCACTCACAACCTAGTGGAAGAGAAACACGTGAGGAAACACACAATGACAAAGAGCAGACTCTATTTCAGGAACAACGCAACACGGCCCGACACAGGCTGTCTGTGGGAAACCGGCCAACAGCAACGGAATCAGACCACTTGAGTGCTTGTTTGGCAGGGACAAAGCAGCAATTTAAGAATCTCAGGATGACTGGGCTTCACATCTTGTGAGGTATAAAGGTGTCTGAGGAACTGTCAAACTGTACAGAATGAAGAAGTTTCCAGGGTTTTCCCTAATCTGAAAACAGACTAGAGCTGAAAGGGCAAGGGTACCTATAACCTCCTGACCGAAAGCTGTAACACCTTACAGCTGTAACACCCCTGCCTCCTCACAAGCAGTAGTAGGAAACACTGGTGCCTTCAGCCCAATGGCAATTTGGCAGAACCAAATGGAATGCCAGATGTTTTAAATTAGCTTTTGAATCCCACCTCTCCAGACAGAACATTTAGGGTGCCAGTGAGATCATAAAAATTTTTATTTTCTTGTTTGTTAAAAATTCACTAGTCTACTGAAAATCAGCAAACAAAGCAAAGTATAGAGCTACCACATAAATATGTGAAGGTCAAGGGGAAAAAACATTACCATGCACGCTGTGCTCCAAATGTCAGCAGGGGTATTGTAGCCAGATCCTATCAGAACTTCCAAGGAGCGATACTGCCTTGTTTGAATATCTTCAGTGAAATGTTTGTGCTGAGTAAATGAAGAAGGAATCAGTATTTTAGATTTCAGTTATTCTAAAAAATAACTCACAATTACTTAATAATGGAGATTAAAATAAATTCTCTGAGGTTTTCCTCAAACCAGTTTTCATTTAGCTAGTTTCTTAAGATACCATTTAAAAAAATTATTTTTATTCATTTAAAAAAATTTTTTTAAACTGTATTTATTTTGAGAGAGAGAGAGACAGCATGAGCAGGGAAGGGGCAGAGAGAGAGAAACACACAGAATCCAAAGCAGGCTCCAGGCTCTGAGCTGCCAGCAGAGAGCCCGAGGCAGGGCTCGAACTCACGAACCATGAGAACATGATCTGACCCAAAGTCGGACGCTTAACCGACTGAGTCACTCAGGCGCACCCAAAAAATTATTTTTAAGAGAGATAGCACAAGCAGAGCAGGGAGAGAGGAAGACAGAGAATCCCAAGCAGGCTCCATGCTGTCAGTGCAGAGCTTGACATGGGGCTTGAACTCAGGAACCTGTTTGATCATAACCTGAGCCAAATCGCGAATCATACTCTTAACTGACTAAGACACCTAGGCGCACCAAGTTTCTTAGGGTATCATTTTGATGCTATTACCTCCAAACAGTAACTTGGTTTAACACACGGTCCACTCTCAATTATTTTTGCAAACATGAGTCGAACCTTAATACAGATGCACGGATGAGGGAATAATCATGGCTTTTTTAAGAAATGTAAAACTATTACCCCAAACAAAAATTAAGTTGTTCATTTGTCTAAAGTTAATAAGCACTTCAACAAACAAATGATACCAACTTAGGGTCAATTCAAACTCTCCTTGCTATGTGCTCATTATGAAGAAATAAGAGATTAGGCTTTAATTTTCAAGAATCTTACAAGCAACATCTATAAAGAACTCTTGTTCTTCGGTGTCTGCCTCGCCCTGTCAAAAACTCAAACATGATTCTTGGAGAAACAGACCACGGTAAGCACTATGAGAATGCAATCAGCAAACAACTGGAGTTTCTTTAACACATAAATTATATAGGAAAGGAAAACCTTGACAGTAAGAGCAATTTAAGAGACATAGTACTCAATTTTGTATTCATGGATTTTATCTGGAACCTGTTACAAACACAATTAAAAGAATGTTTACAAGGTAACTGGCAAAACTGACTGAATACTTGATATTGGTGAATTACCAACTTCTTAGATGTGGCACTGGTGTCATGATCACCTGAAAGAAATCATCTTTTAGGAAGCCATGTTGAATGGGATATAGTGCAAAATACGCTAGAGTGGGCGGCAGAGCGGGGACACAGATGAAAGCAGACTGGCAATGACTTGATACTCGCTGGGTGATACCAGTATAACGACCCAGGATTTCACTGTTCTATTCTATTCTCTCTACTCTGGTATAGGTGTGAAGCTGACCATCATAAAAAATACTGCAGAAAAAAGCAGCTTAGAGTGAGTCATACACACAAAACAAAATTCAGATAAAGACACAGAGAGATCTGCTGAAGCCAGATACAGCTAACTTGCTAGGGTAGAGTTTGGATTTCATCCGGCACCACTGCGTGTTAGCGCACAGGGGAGTGTGCTGTAAGAAGACTGACAGGGTCCCTAAGGACGGCATTCCAGTGACCTTCTGGTTGATGGGCCAGATTTAGACTTAGTAATAAAAATCTGAACACTGGTGGTGGAAAGAGGACAGGGAAAATTAAACCCCAAGGACAGCCACAGAAAGAATAAGCAGAATTCGAAAATTCAATGGCTATGTGTAGGAGACAGGAGGAAGAGCCAAAAGGAACTTATTAGTGGCAGAGGGACAGCTGTGTGCTGACAAAAGCAGATGGAGAGACTTTGGGAAGTGGTTTTAGAAGAAAACAATGGGTTCAGATACCGAGTTTGAAGTGGGATGTACTGCAGGTGACCGTGATGCTCTAATTTATAAGACATATTTATATTTTTTGGTCATTCATGTCTACTGGCCACTCAAAATATATTTCTCATATACATGTGGTCTTCATCCACTGTTCTTGGCTCCCAACTCCCAGAATTCTTGGAATTTCCTGAGTAGTAAGAGTAATTGGAGCCTATTTGTTATATATGGTTCTTGGCTTCCAGCTCCCCGAATTCTTGGAATTTCCTGAGTAGTAAGAGTAATCGGAGCCTACTTGTTATATATGGTCTCTTGTCAGTTCCAGAAAACAGAGCTAGAGAGGTACAATGGGTGTCTTCTCACACAAGAAGCCCCTTTCCAATGCAACTGAGTTTATGTTAATGAGCTGACTTTCAGAGCTCACCTAAGGATGGGGTTGCCAGAAAAACTGACCACGAACAGAGGGTTGGAACTTTTAGTCCTACCTTTGGGGATTTCAGGGGAAGGGAGAAGGGCTAGAGACTGAACAATCACCAGTGGTCAATGAGTTAATCAATCATGTCTATGTAATGAAGCTTCCATAAAAACCCCAAAGGAGGGGGTGGGTTTGGGTAGCTTCTACTCTGAGGAAGCAGGGTGCTCCCATATGCGGTTGGGGCGGGCCCCAAGCTCCACGAGGACAGAGTGTCTCTGCATCTCTCTTCCTCTGCCTGTTGATTTGTCCTCTTTGATATCCTTTATAACAAACCAGTAATGTAGCAAGTCATTCAAACCCAAGGAGGGGGCTGTGGGGCCCTCTGACCTATAGCCAGTTGGTCAGAAGTCCAGGTAACAACCTGGACTTGTGACTGGCATCCTGGCTTAGAGGGGCGGGTCCAACTTCCAATGTGTAGCAGGCTGATCAGCGCACAGGTAACTTGGGCTTGTAGGTGGTATCTGAAGCAGGAGGAGGTCTTGCCTGACTGAGTGCTTTACCTGTGGAATCTCACTGCTCTCCAGGCAGACTGTGTCAGCACTGAGGTGAATTCTCACACTGGTGCCCAAGAATTGCTTGGTATGGGAAAGACTTTACACACACACGCGTTTCAGAATTGGGTCCAGTGATACATTTTAGAAAAATGGACATGCTGTTCAAGGGTGTTTTTTACTCCTTGTGCCTCACTACTGTCTTAAAAAGATGGTGTAAATGATAAATGAGGTCAAGAATCAGGTGGATCAGATACAAACTCATCTACTCCTATAATTCTACCTTTGTAGAGAATCCAGTGTTAATGTTTATTTTTGAGAGAGAGAGAGAGAGAGAGAGAGAGAGAGAGAGCGTGCGCAGGAGAGGGGCAGAGAGAGAGGAAGACACAGAATCTGAAGCAGGCTCCAGGCTCTGAGCTGTCAACACAGAGCCAGACGCAGGGTTCGACCTCACAAACTGCGAGATCATGACCTGAGCCAAAGTCAGACGTTTAACCAACTGAGCCACCCAGGCGCCCCTCCAGTGTTAATTTTTAAAGCATAAACAGACAGAATGGCAAAGAAGTTAGAGCGATAAAATTTACAAGACGGAAAACAGATCACTGGTAAACGTCTTAGTGGATTCAAGAAAACAGAATAAGCCACAGCTGAAAGCTGAGAAGCGCTGTGATGTATATCCCCCCAGGGCTCAGGGTTGGGCAGTATTAGGTATCTCTAGAACTAGGGGTGAAACACCGCTTTAAAATATCCTTTAAAGAAATAGGGCTCCTGGGGTGCCTGGGTGGCTCAGGCATGATCCTGCAGTTCATGAGTTTGAGTCCCGCATCTGGCTCTGTGCTGAGAGCTCGGAGCTTGAAGCCTGCTTCGGATTCTGTGTCTCTTTCTCTCTCTGCCCCTCCCCTGCTCATACTCTGTCTGTTTCTTTCTCTCAAGAATAAACATTAAAAAAAATTTAAAAGAAACAGGGCTCCAGAACACAGAGCATAGTGCAACCTAACAGCCCCTTCCCTGGCTGGACCATTTGGAAGTTTTCTCCAAATGGGTAAAATGGGGTCCCTGGAGGACGCCCCACACAGTTGACGGGAGAGCACCATTCTGAAAACAAGGAAATTAAGTGATTGTGTAACTGCATGTTGAGCCCCTCATTTTCCTGCAGAGAGAAGGCAACAGACATCACACAAGAAGAAGAAAATGTCAATGGAATAAACTATACCCTTTAAGAGATAATCAGAGAACCGAGAACTCTTGAAAAGTAAAAACATAATGGAGCAATGAGAAAAATTAAGCTTACAATACTAGTCAAGAAATCTCCCAGTAAAAACGGGGCGCCTGGGTGGCTTAGTCGGTTAAGCGTCCGACTTTCGCTTAGGTCATGGTCTCACGGTTCGTGGGTTCGAGCCCCGCGTCAGGCTCTGTGCTGACTGCCAGCTCAGAGCCTGGAGCCTGTTTCAGTCTGTGACTCCCTCTCTCTCTGACTATCCCCTGCTCACGCTGTCTCTCTCTCTCTCTCTTCTAGAAATAAATAAAAAATATTTAAAAAAAAAAAAAAAGAAATCTCCCAGAAAACAAAGCAAAAAGAAAATGACAGAAAATAGGAGAGAAAGGTAAGACAAGACCTGCATAGGAGGTCTAACATTTGAATAATAAGATTTCAGAGCTGGAGAAGAGAGACCAAGGATAAGACAGATAGACAAAGCCAAAGATCTAGAGTTTCAATATTAAAAGTACATATCAAGTCCTTAGGATAAAAACAGACCGAGCACAACAGTGTGAAATAAGGCCCTACAGACTTTCACAGGGGAAAAGGTTTCATACAAGGGATCAAGCATCAGAATGGCGTTGGTTCTTTAGCAACAACTAGTCAGGGAACTGGAAGATAATGGAGCAATGACCAACATTCTGAGGGAAAATTATTTTCAACTTAAAACTTCACATGCAGCCAACTGAGTGTGAAAGCAGGATACAGACATTAGGGGACACAGGAGGTGACCCCTCCCACTTTCACACACTCTTTCTTAGGAAGCTACTGCAAGCTCTACCTACTCCCAAAATAAAACCACACAAAACCCACAAACTAACCAGCAAAAACCAAAAGGCAAAAAGATGGCCTGGCTGGCTCGGTCAGTAGAGTATTAATCTCAAGGTGGTGAGTTTGAGCCCAACATTGTATGTGAAACCTACTTAAAAAAAAAAAAAAAGATTGGAGACACAGAAAGTAGGGGATATAGAAAGAGAGTAATAGTAATAATCTCTCGGATAATGGTGAAAAGAAATCCGAATGACACTAACGCAGCAGGCCTACAGGGCAATCCAAGAGGTGAACACAGATGAAAAATGTCCAGGTTCCAGAACAGAGCTCTTAGGTGAAAGAGCACCCAAGGTATCTGTATACATTAAAGTATGTGTATTTATACCACCGGGTGAAAGTGTGGGGCAGTAAGTAGTACAAAGATGATTAAGCAAATGAAACAGTGTTAGACAGAAAGGGTAAAAGAATCAGTATAATTTATGCTTGACAGCATTAGGGTCCCCATAATGCAAACGCAGACCAATTAACTCGCCAAAATCATATTAAATTTGGAACATGGGGGATGGTTGCAGTGGTGACACACAAGTCCTATTTTCCAGAAGGACCAAAATAATGCCTACAGTTGAAAAAATTGGGACCAATATAGCCAAGTAATTTATCCGCTGCAGGGATGAGTAAGGTGTGAGGTCGGAGCAGGATCCAGCAGGGCAACACACCTGCGTCTGCTCACCGCTGCATCCTGCAGCCAGCTCCGAGCGTGCGCTAGTACGTTTGCCAAATGAGCAAGGGGATGAAAAGAATGTAAGGTCATTTTAGCAAAGAGACACATTTAAAAAAAAAAGAAAAGAGATGCCAAAGAATAAAGAATACTTGTGCTAGTAAAAGTGACAGGAGAAATTGTACCAGAATAAAGAACAGTGTGCCAAATGGGTAAGAGAATCGTGGAGGGAGATGTTCTAAACACAAAGGCACAGAAGCTTGAATACAGTGTGGGCAGAAAACTCACACGCATTTGATGTCTGTGACAGAACCCACGTGTTTCTTACAATTCATTTACTGAAGTATTTATTGAGCACTTCCTATGTACCAGGTTCTAAGTACTACAGACACAGCAGTGAACAAGTCTGTCGTCGTGATGGGACTATGTTTAGGGAGAGGAATATTAAGCAAACAAGTATACAGTACCAGACCATGTGTGATAAGTGCTACAGAGAAAAAGAACTGAGCGGGGAGAAGCAGAAAGAGAAGAAACACGAATGAATACAACGAACGTGGCATGGGTTTGGAAAGTTTGATGTTCAGAGGTGGGTCTCTCTGATGACGTCTGAATAGGAACTTGACTAAATGAGGGAGTGAGCTGTACACATTATATTGGGAAGAGAATTCCCGGCAGAAGGAATACTAAGTGTTTTTGGCTTGGTGGTGTGTGGGACCTGGTAAGGACTTTGGCATTCATTTCGAGGGAAGTCACTGCAAGGTTCTGAGAAGAGCTGCCAGGGCCCCCATTTGAAAGGATCACTGTGAGGGCTGTGTTGACAAGAGCATGTAGGGGGGCACAGGGCGTGAGGATGCTACCGCAGCCATCCAGGTGACGCCATGGGGGCATGGACCAGACAGCGGTCTGGTGGAGTTACTCTAATTATTTGAAAAGCTTTTCCCCATTCCTACCAGTCAGTGTTAAGGTTGACTTCATTTTTTTCCTCAAAGGTCATAATATTCTAGAACGGGAAACCCTTCCACAGTATGGACCACTGGGTATAGGATGCCATAGGAAATCCGAAGTATTAAAAAAAAAAAATAAACCTATCAAAGTGGTTTCAACAATGCAGTTTTTGCCTCAACAATCTTCAGCGTTCCTATTACCAAGTATATGGCTCCAAGTATGTGTCGTCTATGTGCAACTCATTCTACTGAAGATTTTTAAAAGATGCCCGTTAAAAATAACGGCCTCCCCCATATTCTTAACTAGGTAAACAACAGTATTATATGACACTATAGGGGCGTCTGCGTGGCTCAGTTGGTTAATGATCTCACTTCAGCTCTGGTCATGATCTCACGGTTCATGGGTTTGAGTCTTGCCTCTGGCTCTGTGCTCAAAGCAAAGAGAGCTTGCTTCGGAGCCTCCGTCCCTCCTCCCTGCCCCTCCTCCACTTGTGCTTATGCACACACGCATGTGAGCTCTCTCAACAATAAATAAAACATTAACAAAAAACCCAACATGACACTATATACACCAAACCCCCTTTAAGGGGCGCCCAGTCGGGGGGGGCGGGGGGGGCTCAGTCATTTAAGCATCTGGCACAGGTCATGATCTCACGGTTTGTAAGTTCTCAGTTTAAGCCTCGCATCAGGTGAGCTCAAGCCCTACTCTGGGCTCCGCACATTCTCTCCATCTCTCCTCCTCTCTGCACCTCGTGGGATTCTCCCTCCCTCCCTCCCTCAAACAAATAATTAAATAAATAAAAATGAACTAATTAAAAAAAATTTTTTTAAACTCTTAAAAAAGCACCCACCTTTTGACTTAGCAATTTTATGTGTAGGCTATAGCCTAAGCACAACCACACAAAGATTCAAGAGCCAAGATGCACATCACAAAGGGCTATCAAAAATGTGTAAAAACTACACTACGTTAGGGAGCACCACACAACCAGCTCAATTTGGTGCAAATATTTGGTTAACAAAGAAGTGTCCAGGGGTGCCTGGGTGGCTCAGTCGGTTAAGCGTCCGACTTCGGCTCAGGTCATGATCTCCCAGTTCATGGGTTCGAGCCCCCTTTCGGGCTCTGTGCTGACAGCTAGCTCAGAGCCTGGAGCCTGTTGTCGGATTCTTTATCTCCCTTTCTCTCTGACCCTCCCCTGCTCACGCTGTCTCTCTCTCTCTCAGAAATATATAAAACATTTAAAAAAAAAATTAAAAGAAAAAGTGTCCAAAATATGTTAAGTGCATTAAAAGGTTGAAATTAATGAGTTAGATGCCAATTTTAAGTATGAACATATGGACTGTGAGTCTGAAAGTGGGTAAGAATCCAGATAAAACAAGACTGGCCAGTAGTGAACATTACTGACTCGGGGTGACAGGTATCTGGAGTGGGAGTGGGGACTTTTATTATATCATTCTTTCTACTTTTGTAAATATATCTGAACTTTTCCATAATAAAAGGTTATGAAAAAAGTGAAAAAATATTCACCAAAATGTTAACTGGCAACCTGGGTACAGAACTACATGTATTTTCTTCCTTAGCACAATTAAAGTCGAAATTCTCATTCATTTGTAGTCACTTCAAAACATAGCACTAAGGAGGCACCTGGGGGGCTCAGTCAGTTAAGCGTCTGACATCAGCTCAGGTCATGATCTCATGGTTCGTGAGTTCAAGCCCCATGTCAGGTTCTGTGCTAACAGCTCAGGGCCTGGAGCCTGCTTCAGATTCTGTGTCTCCCTCTCTCTCTGCCCCTCTCCTGCTCATGCTCTGTTTCTCGCTCTCTCAAAGAAAAAAATTAAAACAAACAAAAACAGAGCACTAAGATAAGTTTAACTTACCACCCAGCAGGCATTTCCAAGATCAGCAATCTTCACTTGGAGCTTTTCTGCATTTTTTGGCTCAAGGGGATTAACAAGAAAATTTCCAGCAGTGGATTTTCCTATAGACAATAGGCATCATCAGTACAACTGGTTAGTGAACAAAGAAATGCCCTCTGAAGTAATATGCTTGGACCCTTGACTGGCAGCCTACACTAAGTTTTCTAAGATAAAAAAGTAGAGCAGCAACACCTTCAGTTTATGGAATTAAACCCTACGTCTGCCTTCAAAGCAAAAACTGAAATGCTGTGCATCCAGTACATGACCAATACGATTCAACAACAGCTAAAAATTCACACACTGCAGGTAACTTGGTGCCTGCGATAAAGCTTTATTCGTAAAAACAATGGTTTTTTTACTTGTAGTCTCGAAGCCCATGAATATGCTATCAGGGAAGGGTACTGGGGAAGTGTGTCTGCACAGTACCTTTGTTGTCCAGTGGTCCATTTTGTTCCTGCTCGTGCTCATCTTCGCAGGGTATTTCTGCCCGAATGCTTTCCTGAAGCTGGCTGATGTCCCGTTCACTGAAGGACTGGTCTACATTTGGTGAAGACTGGCACATCATGGTCTCTGACACCTCAGATGTTACAGGTGTACAAGAGTCTGTTTCTTGAGACGTGCTGCTGTCTCCATTTTGGGAGCTTAGGAAACTAGGTTCCTGCTTCAAATTTTGGACATCACAGTCATTAGCATTATGTAGATCCTCTTTAAGCCTCAATGTTTCCTTATTATTGTTCTCAGCATAATTAACGATTTCAATTACTCCATTGCAATTAATCTCTGCCGCACCACCCTCTACACCACGTTCCATAAGTGTTTGATCCTGGTTAATGGTACTTGACTCTTCTAAGGAACAAACAGACAAAAAGGATGTATATGTATGTGTATGAGTGAAAGAACAAAATTATTTCTCCATAAGATTAAAACGTTTTCTAGAACTTATACAGGGTGACATACGAACATGACTGAACATCTAAAACCTATTTATGGAAGGACAAAGATCTTCTTATCCTTATTCAATTGCAAAATGAAGTCAACGTTGCATTTCCACAGAAAAGTCAGAAATTACATGTATTACCTGCCTACCATTTATGAAAGCTCTGTACTCTTATTGTATAAGGACACCCCCAGAGATGTGTTTTATGCACGAAAACCGCTATATTATAGAACAATGATAAATTAATGTTAAAGTAAATTTTTGTGTATGCTCTATTTATACCAAGTTTTTCTTGGGTCATTTTATTAGGTGGGTTCTCTTTCAAGGGTCTTTCAACAGGACTCTCTGATTCTTCTTGCTTGTTTGGTCTTTTTTGCCCAGGGCCCGACTCTTTCTCCATTTCCTCAATTTCCTGCATTCGCTTCTCTAGTAATTCTGCCTGGCGCTTCTGCTTCTTCTTCAATTTCTTCTTCTTATTCTTTGACATTTTGTCAGCCTGGGCGGAGATTACAAACAGATAAAGCCTTCAGGTGGCTAATCCATTACCCCCAGTTGGAGATAACTGTTAACTTTAATATTTCCTAATTAAATTTCACTCCTTCCCTAACACGGCACTCATTAACATAAACAATGTGGATACTCTTATGAAACCAAAGAAAAACAAAATTAACAACAAATCTTGGTCCTCTGAGCAGTCTGTGGGGCTGGTGTACTCTCAGACACACTCAAGTCTGTAGAAGCCTCACCCGTAGAAACTTGTTAAAGATGCATGGGAACTTATTGGAAAAAATTACAGAAGCGCAGGAATATTTTCTTTGTTTTTCAAACTCTAAACAAACTGTGATCTCTAACAGAAGAACCCCTGCCCACTGCCCACAGATCAGAATTAAATAGAGAAACACCTTATACTTACTGGTTTAGGCTGGGGCGCAGTACTGACTGGAAAGAAAAGAAAATCAAGTAAGAATTCTGGCATTTGGCAGGCAATGTAAGTTTATGTTGTAGAGGACACTACTGTTTTAGAGCAACTTTGGTAGAAGTACCATTTCTTATAAAAATAATTCATATAAAAGTTGACAAACTTAAAATAAGTTTAAATAAATTATATTTTTCTCCAGATAAAACCCATATATGCAAAGAGCCAAGTTCCCATTTCTGGTTTCAGTTATTATTGCTGGAAAAACCTCATTCCCATGTATGCTTAAAATAGAAAATGATAGGCAACCACCCCCTCATCCCCATCTAGGACTCCCATTGCTAATTCTTCCTCTTGGCACGGGTCAGTGTTAACAGGAGCATGGCATCAAGAGCTGGAGTAATTTGTCATATAGAATGTTATGTGTTATGGGTATTAGTTTAGCTTAGGTGGGAGGCAGAATCTCCCTTAAAAAATTTTTTTTAATGTTTTTTTATTTCTAGGAGAGAGAGAGAGAGAGACAGCGTGAGCAGGGGAGGGTCAGAGAGAGAGGGAGACACAGAATCTGAAACAGGCTCCAGGCTCTGAGCTGGCAGTCAGCACAGAACCTGACGTGGGGCTCGAACCCACGAACCGCGAGATCATGACCTAAGCGAAAGTCGGATGCTTAACCGACTAAGCCACCCAGGCGCCCCTCCCTTAAATTTTTTTTTAAAAGCCACACAAGGTAAAATTTCCCTTATAACTATTTTTAAGTGTACAGTTCAAGAATGTTAACTGTATTTACATTGTTGTGTAATATTGCTATAACTTTTTCATTTTTTTTTTTTAATGTTTTATTTATTTCTAGGAGAGAGAGAGAGAGAGAGACAGCGTGAGCAGGGGAGGGTCAGAGAGAGAGGGAGTCACAGACTGAAACAGGCTCCAGGCTCTGAGCTGGCAGTCAGCACAGAGCCGGATGCGGGGCTCGAACCCACGAACCACGAGATCATGACCTAAGCGAAAGTTGGACGCTTAACCGACTAAGCCACCCAGGCGCCCCAACTTTTTCATTTTTAAAAAAAAAATTTTTTAAGTTTTATTTATTTGGGAGAGACAGAGAGACAGCGTGAGCAGGGGAAGGTCTGAGAGAGGGGGAGATACAGAATCTGAAACAGGCTCCAGGCACTGAGCTAGCTGTCAGCACACAGCCCAACGTGGGGCTTGAACCCACGAACTGTGAGATCATGACCTGAGCCGAAGTTGGATGCTTAACCGACTGAGCCACTCAGGTGCCCTGAACTTTTTCATTTTGGAAAAATGAAACTCTATGCCCATCAATAAACTTCTCATTTTCCCCTTCTTTAGTCTACCATTTTAAAGGAAGCTTGTGTCAACAGATATTACAACTTAAATTTCCTAAAAAAAAAAAAGTTCCTCAAATAAAACTACAAAAATTAAAATCTATATCCCAAATGGCAAAAAACTCATCATAATCATAGCCATCATTTATTTTGCACCCTACTAAATGCTTTAACATGGAACTAACCAAGAACTCCCGCAAGAGGGAAAAGGAAGTCAAGACACCTGCTCAAGACACCCAAGCCAATGATGAGGACAGGACTCAAACGAGGTCTGTCCACTCCAATGCCTAAACTCAAGTTCTTGATGGCAAAGTTACCTTGACCCCCGCACAGATCACTGATCTATAAGCGAGCATGTATGATCATGGTAAGAGGTAAACACATAAAAAATGGCCATCGAATCACAAGGGAAAACATTTTAAAACAAAAACATGAATTATTTTTGAACTGAATGAATCAGCTTTTATAGTATACAAAATATCTGTATATAATCTCTAGACTTCTTTCTACAGGAGCGTGATACTGAGAATTAAAGTCTTTTGAAGACTGAGATTATTTCTTACACGTAAGTACTTACCGTGTCTTATTGTTAAATGAATGAGTGGTTCTTTACTTAACTGCTGGTACTAGATAAAAATAGAAACTTTTCTTAACTTCTAATGAGACCCAAGTCCTCACAGGACACATACCGGCAGATCCAGAGGGTGGAGGAGCCCCAGATCGCTGCCATTCTGTTGCTTCTGCAGCCAATCTTCGGATGTACTGCTCGTTCACTGACAACAAGATGTTTTCTGGCTTAATGTCAGTGTGGATGATACGGCACTTGGTGTGTAAGTAATCCAGACCCTGTAGCACCTGGATGGGAATAGAGCAGTAGACTTGCAAACACAGAACACAAGTCTTTCTGGAGAAGGAAGAAATCACAACACAACATTTAAAAAAATAACATAAAAACAATATAGTCGTTTTCAACAGAGAATACAGCATTTTTAATAAAGCACAAAGAAACTTCCCCAGAAAGATTACTTGTAAACTATGAACAAAGGTAAGGGTTTATTGATAATAGAAAGTTTCTTCAAGTGATAAAAAGCTAATTCTATTTGGAGATATTTAAAGAAGTGTATAAAGACCGAGAAAAAAAGTCAATATGTCCTCTGAGTGCTAAAGTATAGGTGATGAAGAAGATTTAGCTTATCTCTTAATTCACATTTCCTTGTTGCTACAGAACTGAGGTCTCTTGATTCCTAGTTTGGAGCTCTTTCCACCAAAACACATTATGCAAACAAATTATTTGCCCCTTGAAGTATTAATATTTGTCTGAGGATAAACTTCTTTACTGTATGTTGAAAACTATTTAGAATATTAGAAAATGCCCTTCGATAATGTTCTATAAAGAGACATTAATAATTTGACATAGAAATTTTCTATTAATACATAATATTAATATTAATTCTCTATTAATACATAATATCTGCAACCAGAACTTCGGATAAGGGCTCCACATTTGCAAAACCAGTCACTGAACACAGCTCCCCTCTAACGATTATTATAGGAGATGAATCTGGGAGAAATGGTTTATTGCTAAAACATTTAAACACAGAATGAACACCAGGGGCTGAATAAAACAATTTTAGCAATTTAAAAAAATTCTTAGTTTTTAAAATAAAAATTCTATTGGATAGAACAGACTTTAAGAATATAATACACTTTAAGAATATAAAACAATCATCACAGAGAAAATACTAAAATACATACTTGCTGGATGATTTTTTTGACACAAGGCAGTGGAAGCCCTTGGTAATTGGACTTGATGATCCACTTGAGCAGATGATGCCCTAAAACTTCAAACACCATGCAGATATCTAGGAATTTGTTAAGGAAGGAAAAAAGGAAGCACAAGAGAAGAAAAGGCAAGATAAAATGTGTTCCACCCCAATGAAACTGTTACTGTATTGTTCTTTCAGTTCAAAATTACAGAATATGACTAAAAAAAATTTTCTAGCTGTCGATATTCTGAATTCCAAAGACTAATGCTTTAGTTACCCAAAACACCCAAGAAATGGAAAATTCTGGGGAGCTGCTTATTGATAAAACTATACACACTAAGACACTACGTAGTAAAAGAAAAGTGAAACACCCACAGCCAATTAGTGAAAGCACTAGGCTTAAGTTGTTGCCTTTTCCTGGATGCAAAAGTTCTATCCAGGGTAACCACTTCTACTCTCACAGCTTCAAAACAAGGAAAATTAACTTTTGCTTTAACTAAGGAGATAATGTACCAAAATTTAACCTAAAAAATGTGAATGCCAATGTTTTGTAAAAGTAGGAAACTGACTTGCTTTACACTCTGTAGTTCACAAAACTAATCTTGACTCTAGCGCCACCATGTGTTCTCTTTATGTACACACAACCCGATCACCACAGCAGGGATAATTATTTGAGCCAGTGTGCAGGGCGTGGCTGGGATGTTAGCAGTAAGATGTTACCACCTTGTACCTCTACAAGTTTCTACATATGGGAAAGTCAAGCTATACATATGCAATAATGACCTAGTGCCCAGACTCTTCCTTTAAATAAGATCCTCTACTGAAGGAAAACTTGGGCTCCTTGAAGAAATGGCCAAATCCTGGGTGAACCTGGAAACCTAGCTGTGCCAACAGTAATGGAACACGTCAAGGGGAAGAGAAACGAGCCTTGAGAGGATGCTACCGGTCAAGCTGAAACATTTTTAAAAATGAGGTTATGGGGGCGCCTGGGTGGCTCAGTCGGATAAGTGTCTGACTTCACCTGAGGTCATGATCCCAAGGTTCCTGAGTTCAAGCCCCCCAGTTGGCTCTGCACGGATAGTGTGGGGATTCTCTCTCCCCTCCCTCCTCTGCTCATGCCCTCTCTCTCTCTCTCAAAATAAATATGCTTTAAAACAATTATGGATGAAATAATATATCTAAGGTTGGCCACAAAATTAGCAGGAGGTACAGACAAAACAAGATTGGTTATGAGTTGGTAACTCCTAAAGTGGATAATGGGTTTGTGGATATTCATTGAACTATTCTACTTCTGTATATATGAGATATACCAAAATAGGATTTTTAAAAATGTAGACTGCTTAAAAAAATCCAGAGAACAGTAATTTTTAAATTACTCTCTTATGTTCCTAGTTTCAAACTTTTTCTTTTAAGTAGTCTTCAGGCCCAGTGCAAAGCCCAACACAGGGCTTGAACTCAAAAACCCTCTGAGATGATCAAGGCCTGAGCTGTGATCAACAGTCAAATGCTTAACCAACTGGCCACCCAGGGGCTCCCTAGTTTCAAGCTTTGATTTGCTGAGAGAAATATTACAAACTGACAATTATATATATATATATATATTTTTTTTTTTTGAGAGAGAACAAGCTGGGGAGAGGGACAGAAGGAAAGGGAGAGGGAGAGGAAGGAGGGAGGGAGGGAGAGGGGGAGAGAGAGAGAGAGAGAGAGAGAGAGAGAGAGAGAGAGAGAGAGAGAATTCCAAACAGGCTTGACATTCAGCATGGAGCCCTATGTGGGACTCAACCCCATGACCCCAGGATCATGACCTGAACAGAAGTCGAGAGTCAGGTACTCAAATGACTGAGACACCCAGGCAGCCATGACAACGGTATTTTAATTTGTAAGTGGATATAAAAATGACCAAACATTTAGTAACTTAAGAAACAAAAAGAACTAGAAAAAAGGATACATGAAAAAAATTTCTTGAGAAGATGGTGTAAGGAAAAAAAAAATAGAGGGGTGAAAACTAAGAAGAGTTACATTTGAGTAAGAGGAGCTAGGAAAAGGAGGAAAATGCATACCAGAAAAAGAAGTATCCTACAGACATAGTAGGTCACATAGATGGACTTAACTGATACTCACTGGCTAATGTCAATAGTATATATAGACTAGATGACCCTCTTTAATCACTCCTCTCTCCTTACTACCCAGAGAAGTAGAATGAATCAAGTATCCTGAAGTCTACATGATTAACTTTCCAGTTCAGGGCCCCTTATACTTCAGTCTGAGAGAGGACAGTGCTCTAGAGATGCTCAGATGCTACGAAAAATACAGATACACACAGAGCTCCACGCAGACATGCCCGTGTGGTAAGAAGAGATGAGGGGCAGGGGAAGAGCAACCCATTAACCCTTAACTCAGCACTCTGAGTTTTATCCTTTTCAGTCTCTAGTAGCAGCAAATAATGCAGTAGCCAAGATAGTCGGAAGACAAGAAGGGGGAAGGGCAGAGAGAAGGTGGGCTAAGGACAAAGAGAAAAATAATTAAAACAGGGACTCAATGGATAAAACTAGAGAGAAACCACCTGGTAATGTCTGGAAAACATCTCAGAACCTGAAATTCAAATCCACTAAGATTTCAATAGTTAACACACACACACACACACACACACACACACCTACAAAGTGACCGCAAGAGACACAAGCTTCTGTTTTAAAACGGATAATTCTTGAAGCAGTTTTCTTCAGAAATCAGGGGTATGTGATTTGTACTTCTACAAGGGAATAACTTACAATTAAATTCAGAATGACAGATATAAATCTTTTCACCTTATCACCTGTTTTCTCTCCTACTTTCTTCTTGCTTCTCTATTCAAATCTCTTACCATAGTCCAAATGATAATGCAGAGCCCACATCTTTAAAAAGGAGATCACAACTGGCAATCAATAATGTATGTTAATAGAAGCTAAATATGCAGGAAATGCAGAATGAGAGGTATAAAATGTCTTTCTTTTTACATTTTTAAACAGTTTATGAACAGGTAGTCTTAGACTCTCCAATCCAAGTGAGATTCTACTTCATTGTTTTATTCTGAAAAACCTACAGGTCCTTATACGTATGGCTGTTGTAATAGTCTCTTAATTAATTCACTGCATGTCACTTTGATACTAACATGAGAAAAATCAGCTAAGGTTCCTTCCAACTCTAAAAACCCAGGGGTGCCTGGGTAGCTCAGTTGGTTGAGCGTCTGACTTCAGCTCAGGTCATGATCTCACGGTTCGTGGGTTTGAGCCCCGCATCAGGCTCTATGCTGACAGCTCAGAGCCTGGAGCTTATTTCAGATTCTGTGTTTCTCTCTCCCTAACCCTCCCCTGCTCACGCTGTCTCTCTCTCTCTCTCTCTCAAAAATAAATAAAACATTAAAAAAAATTAAAAATCCAGATAAAAACATGAAACATCAGTTTTTTTCATCATGACAAAATGTGATAACATACCTGTTTAGATTCTAAGCATAACCCCTGCACAGCCTATTCACCGTTGGAAGGCCAGGAAATAATATAATGCGTTAAAATTTTCTTTACTCAGTGTTTATCATGAAAAATTACTTCCACTAAAATTTCTGTGCTGATAAAAGTTATAAAATTTTTACTAATACAAGGCTATTTTTTTTAAAAGTTTTTCTTCTTGGGCACCTGGGTGGTCAGTAGGTTAAGTGTCTGACTTTGGTCATGATCTCACGGTTTGTGTGTTTGAGCCTCTTTTCATGCTCTGTGCTGACAGCTCAGAGCCTGGAGCCTACTTCAGATTGTATGTCTCCCTCTCTTCTCTCTCTGTCCCTCCCCCGCATGCACTTTGTCTCGCTCTCTCTCAAGAATAAAGAAACATTAAAAAAAAAAAAGTTTTCTTTTGACTTTGGTTTAACTTGTTTGAAAAGAGGAAAAAGCCTAAAGCAGTATTCTGAAAAATCACAACATATAAAGATAAATATGATTCACATCTATGTTCAGAAGCTTACTGTAAAACAAAGCAGTTTGATTGTACTTTGCCTTGAGAAAAGAGACGAATGCTATTTATTAAATCTTGTTCCTTTCTTAAAGACAAGGTTATTTCATGATTTATTTTCAAATAAAAGGATACGTGTTCCATTAACTCCTGATATTTTAAAGTCATCTAGTAGCTGAACAACCATTTCTCTATTTGGGTCATTAGGGTCTGAGTTACGAACCTAAAGTGAGAAAGAAACAGTATTCAATAAAAGGAGAAGCATGGAAATAACCCAAAGAGTCGGGGAGGGAACACCCACAGCACATGTAACAACGGATTAATTACTTCCAAGAAAGAGCTCATACAAATCTATGAGAAAGACATACTAAAATTTTAATAGCTCAAATAGGCAAAGAAATAAAGTTAACAAAAGGAAATACGACCAATATAGACTACTGTTCTAATTCAACCATTTTTCTACTAAAAGTGTGACTCCCAAATTAATTACTGGTTACGAGGCCACGAGGAACTACGGAGCCTTCCCAGGATGCAGGCCAGTCATCACACAGTTTATTCAGCTGACCCTCCCCGCCCCACAGAAAACCTTTCTCAGTGAAGGAAGCAAGCAGTACATTGATTTACTTTTGGGCACAAGCTCCTTATCTTGTCAGACTGACACTTTGCAAATTATGTTCTTAGAGTTCTCCAGGTCTAATGTGCTCACTTTACGAAGGAAAAATCTATGGCTCAGAAGAAATGAAGTGATGAGCTGGAGGGCATACTAGACCAGGGCTGGTCTTAAAGCCTAGGTTTTCTGAGTCTCAGCTCCTCCTCCTACAATGACAGCTTCCTAATTGATAACAAAACCGAAAATAAGTTTTTTCAATAAAATTTACCTAAGTTTTCAGATATTAAGGGAATTAATAAAGTATTTTATATTATATACAGTTTATAATACTTTAAAACATAAAATAAATGTTATAAACTTATTCACACAACTTTTAACCATGTAGGAAAGTAATACATTTTCTGGTGCTATCCGGCACATAAAATAAACATTTTTGTTTGTTTGAAAGTTTTTTTCAGTGTTTATGTACAGAGAATTCCCACCAGAGCACATTCCACCACTTCTACTACCACAGGCATGGAATGCATATTGTTATCTTCCTCTACTTCTTTAAGGATATTGGAACTTTATGTCTTAATTTAATAAAACTTGATGATGCTTCGCAGTCCACAAGTATGATCTAATACTCACTGATTTCAGCAACCGGATTTCATCTAGTGCGGTTTCAGTATAATGTTCAGCACTCTTAACTACTTTCATTGCCACAAACCTCTTCCCCCTAAGAAGCAAACACAGGCAGTTAAGGCGAATGCCCTATCCTCACTCTAGGAAGGTAAGATTCAGTCATAACTGGGAGGTAATAAAAGAACAAATACTGGTTCCATGTTTCCCTGTACTTAAGCATAGGTGATTTCTATGGGGTCATGTGTACCTGTTAACGGATGGCACTAACTGGCCAGATTTCATTTATGGGAGGAAGAAAATCTGTTCTTGGGTAATGTCAGTCATCATACATTTTCTCTAAGTTAGAGTCTACATTCTCAATGTCTCCCTGAATCCAAGTAAAACCATGAAATGGGAATAAATAAGGGGGAAATTCTAGCACACCAGAAGTATTCTATATATCTGCATTGTCAAAGAATTAAAAGCTGTAGCACTTTCCTATAAGAAGCCGGAAGAAATACTTGGGTGAAACCAAAGAGATAAAAAAATAAAGTGCAAAGATCTCAAAACACCGTCCCATCAAAGATAGACCATACACCCATAGGTAAACCTCCTATGTTAATTACCTGTGATATTTTTGTAGGAAAAATTTTAGACAGTATAGTTGAGCAAATCTCTTATTAAAATAAAATAATTTCACATAGGTTGGTCTAGGACATCATCTGAAAATTTAACTCTACGCTAGTAAAAAACAAAACAAAAAACCCCATGAATTTACATATCATACTTTTATTGAATATTTGTAATGTTTGAAGTTCTGAGTTCCAAGGGCCTTATAGATGCTAATTTTGTTCATGGTGAAGAACATGCTTCTTCTTCAGAGGAAAAGCCAAAATTTCCTAAGAACATAAAGATTATCAACAACAAAATTCTGATCAAGACATTGGTCTAAAGCTAGACTGAAGGCTGGGTCATCTCTGGAAAATCAGATAATAACATGTGGGCATCACTTAACTAGTTTCTCTGCGGGACCACGGCAACTTACTGGATATCCCACGATAACCACACTGTGGAGAAGTGTCCCCAGCCCAACTTCCGGATCACGTGGTATCTCCCATTGAATAGATCTCCGATTTTCACAAGATGATAACCTCCTGGAAGAAACAACAGGACGGAAACAGTCACTTAAGTAATAAGAGAAGGCATCTCATATTCCATCTTTCAACATCTATACATAGTTTATCAAATAAAAATGGTTTCTTCTATATAACAAACTGAGAAGAAACTTTTAAGTCTGCCATACACACAGCCACATACTGAACTCATGTTACTAAAAAACCATCTTAGCAAATAAGACTAATGATTTAGAGTAAGCAGGTGATGATTTGTTGAACAACCAATAGTTACTTTAAAAAACAAGTCACTGTCAAACAAAAACAAGGTTACATATCACAGTATTCTTGCCCCTCGATAATCTAATAGATGTATCTAAATATATGTTTAAAATAAAATCTATTGGGGCACCTGGGTGGCTTAGTCGGTTAAGCGTCCGACTTTCGCTTAGGTCATGATCTCGCGGTTCGTGGGCTCGAGCCCCGCGTCAGGCTCTGTGCTGACTGCCAGCTCAGAGCCTGGAGCCTATTTCAGAGTCTGTATCTCCCTCTCTCTCTGACCCTCCCCTGCTCACACTGTCTCTCTCTCTCTCTCCTAGAAATAAATAAAACAATAAAAAATAAAATAAAATAAAATCTATTTATAGTTTCAGTCTCAGGATTCACTAATCAGGGAGACTAGTGAATTCCATTTATTTAGGGTTACCTGGGCGGCTCATTAAGTGTCTCACACTTGATTTCAGCTCAGGTCATGATCTCACGGTTCATGAGTTCCAGCCCCATGTCTGGCTCTGCACTGACTATGCTTTCCTCTCTCCCTGTCTGCCCCTTCCTTGCTTGTGCTCGTGCTTGCTCTCAAAATAAAAAAAAACACTTAAACTTAAAACTTAATAAAAACCAGAAAGGCCTGAAAAGGCTGCCAACAGTGGCAGGAATCAAGGTATTTTTACATCTATCTTTGCTTGCTGAGAGTAACACAAACTACGTTCTCCTAGACGGTAAGACACGTTCTGTTATAACTTGCTGCCTAGAATCTTAGAAAGTCTCATAAAGAAACAAAAATTTTATCAGGCAACTTTATGACACAGTTTAAGTATCTATAATTCCAGTTTAACTTACTTTAGCAATCATTATGAGGAAAAAAGTCACGTAAAGGTTTTTTTTTTTTTTTGAGAAGCCTATATATCAACTCTCATTGCTGGTTATTTCTGGGTGATACTGCATTGTAGATGGTTCTTATTTTCTTTTTGTTTAACATCTCTCTGAAATTTTCTAAGGTAAATATGCACTATCATTTTTAAGGAGAAACGGGTAAAAACACTTAATATAAAACCAAGCTTTAATAAATTAAACTGAACTGAGAGGAAATATTATTTCTTACACTTAGAGAAAAGGATGCAATAGGCAGAAAGCATCAAAATAGCTTACACTGATAGACCTAACATTTAAGTGAGAAGTTGCATATAGGCAGGAATCACGTCTTACTTGGTATCAAAAGCGTTACCTTTACAATAATCATTGGGATCTTCCTGTTCATCATCATCAGATCCCAGAATCTCCTCTTCCTGCTCTGGTAGATCACTTTCTGAGTGGGGAGCAGAGCCTCGGTGCTGAGTTTCAGATCTAAGAAATAATATAAACATATTCATTCCATACGGACAGAATAAAATAGGACATAAAGACAATGTCATTATCAAAATGTCTCCCCACCTAACAGATAATATAAACAGATTATCTAGTGGTGGCCTAAGAAAATATTAGCTATCGCTTTACCTTATGTTGGGAAAAGAATATTTTTTATATAAAAAGTCAGTACATGATTAAATAAAATCTGGGAAACACAAGTACAAAGGGAAAAAATAACCTGAAACTCAATATCCAAAGAAAACTGCCAATAAAACGATGACATTTTCTTTTAGTATTTTCCTGTATTTTTATGAAAATGTGTATCTGTAATCACACACTACATAAACGAATCTGTATCCTGATTTTCTCTGATAGGTAAAAATGGTCTCTCACTAAAAATTTTAAAAAATTTTACTAACTCCTTTCTCTACATGCCAATCAATGAGTTATATCAAAATTTCTATGCACTGATAGGTTCAGAGGCAAAAAGACTTAGATTTACATTCAGGCTGACACTTATTAGCTGCCTGCTAAATATAAAGTTTTAAGCAAAAAAAGCAGGGTACAAAACATTCCTTTCAGTAGCTGCAGGAAAAGGAATTTTAATCCCATTTTTCAATATTTTATTTACCTTCTCATCAATCTATTTCATCAGTTTTTTCAAAACAAAAAAAAATTTTTTTTTTTTGAGAGAAAGAGAATGTGCGTGCACGAGTGGGGGAGGGGCAGAAAGAGAGGGAGACAGAATTTGAAGTAGGCTCCATGCTGAGCTGTCAGCATACAGCTGGACATGGGGCTTGAACTCCCGAACCATGAGATCATGACCTGAGCTGAAATCAGATGCTTAACCGACTGAGCCACCCTGGTGTTCCAACAATAAATTTTCCATAGCAAAACCAGTTACGTCAGCTATTGAGACAGAAGACATACCTTGGCAAGCAACACTAATGATTCAGATTTAGATTTTTGGTGACCTTTCCAACCTGCCTCACTTCTTGGCACTTTTGTTCTTCCAGGAATACAAAGTAGCTATAGAACTACATGATTCAATGTGTTCATTTTTAGTGAACACAGGTCTTTGGGAAACTTATTAAGAATTACCTGGCCCAATTTCCTAGATAGAAATAATGTGTCTGAATGAATATTCCTAAATTTATGATTAAGATGAATTTCTAAAATGGATCTCTCATTTCGAACTTGTTGCCTTTTACAATTAAAATTACAATCTGATTGGGGTGCCTGGTAGGCTCAGTCAGTTAAGTGTCTGACTCCTGATCTCGACCCAGCTACTGATCTCAGGGTCATGAGTTCCAGCCTTGCAATGGGCTCCACACTGGACATGGAAACTACTTAAAAACAAAACAAAGCAAAAAACAAATAAAAACTACTATATGACTGTAAGAAGAACTAAAATTATGAAATTCCTGAAAAGCAGTGAGGTATAAGTGAAAATCGAACATAAAAATGTTGAAATACTAGAATTCTACAAATATCATGGGATTCATTATGTTAAAAAAATTGATAAAGATTTGAAAATTCTTGGAAGCAAATAGATTTGTGAACAGAAGCTTTTAATTATAAAACTGTACATTAAATAGCATTCCCAGTTAAAGGATTTATGATTGTTCTAAATTGTCAATCACAATGAGAAATACAAGTCCCTACCCTGAGACATGTGTTGATAGAGAAGAAACCCTCTTCTTATTCTAAAACATTAGAGAAACAGATTACCTAAGGAAAAAGTCCTACTTTTAACTTTTAAATATCATTTTAAAAATACACTAAACTTATATTTAAGCATTAATTTCAAATAGATAATGTCTTAATGTTCGCTCGTCTCTCAGTGGTGGATGTCCTGTTCCTTCAATCTCAGTCTTCCTCGCTCTTGATTTACTCCATTTTCATAGCGCATATTACTGGTAAATTCTGAAGAATGAGTGCATGGGAGGTAAATTTATTAAGATCTCTCCTATTTCTATTTTATCCTCACTCCTGACTACCAAATCCAATCAATGCCTTCTGATTTCTGAGTCTACAAACAGGGCTTGGTCTTTCTCCCTGGTAGGAAGAAATCCTTTTTTAAAAAGGATTTTCGGGGCGCCTGGGTGGCTTAGTCGGTTAAGCGTCCGACTTTCACTTAGGTCATGATCTCGCGGTTCGTGGGTTCGAGCCCTGCGTCGGGCTCTGTGCAGCTCAGAGCCTGGAGCCTGTTTCAGTCTGTGACTCCCTCTCTCTCTGACCCTCCCCTGCTCATGCTGTCTCTCTCTCTCTCTCTCTTCTAGAAATAAATTAAAAAACATTAAAAAAAAAAAAAGGATTTTCTATTTACTTATTTTTAAACGTTGGGCTTTTTGTTTTGTTTTGTTTTTGAGAGACAGAGTGCGAGCATGGGATGGGCAGAGAGACAGAGGGAGACACGGAATCCAAAGCAGGTTCCAGGTTCTGAGTGTCAGCATAGAGCCCGAGGTGGGGCTCGAACCCACGGATGTGAGATAATGACCTAAGCCAAAGTCAGACGCTCAACCAACTGAGCTACCCAGGTGCCCCAAAGATTTTCTCTTTAATTCCCATGTTCTAAAATATCCTGAATGGCTTTTTGTTTATTTTATTTTTTAAAGTTTTAACATTTACTTATTTTTGAGAGACAAAACATGAGCAGGGAAGGTGTAGAGAGGGAGATACAGAATATGAAGTAGACTCCAGGCTCTGACCTGCCAGCACAGAGCCAGATGTAGGGGCTCAAACCCACGAACTATGATATCATGACCTGAGCGGAAATTGGAGGCTTAATCAACTGAGCCACACAGATGCCCCTGAATGGCTTTTTAAAAATCTAACTTGCTAAGTACTTTTTGCATTAGTACTTACAAACTAGAGATTCATTTAGTTCTGAGAAAGTTTCTTGTGTTTTGATGTAAATTTAATCCTCTATTCTTTACTGGAACTTTTTTTTCCCCTCCCAGATAATGGACCCTCTGGCTTACTGCACTAATTTCCTTATATTTTCTATCTTTTTAGATCTTGTTGTTCTATTTTTAAGACTTATCTTTCTAACTTGTGTTGTCTATTACATTTCTACCATATTTTTAATTTCCTAAACTTTGGTCCTTTTTGTTTTTTTAAATTAATGTAAACTCTGTGAGGTTCGAAATTACAACTCTCAGATCAAGAATCCTATACTCTAGGGGCACCTGGGTGGTTCAGTCGGTTAAATGTCCAACTTTGGCTCATGATCTTGCAGTTTGTGAGTTCGAGCCCCATATCGGATCTGCGCTGACAGCTCAGAGCCTGCAACCTGTTTCAGATTCTAGGACTCCCTCTCTCTCTGCCCCTCCCTGCTCATGCTCCCTGTCTCTCAAAATATAAGTAAACGTTAAAAACAAATCATATGCTCTACCAACTGAGCCAGCCAGGTGCCCCTTTTTTGCTCTTAATGTTCCTTTTTTACAGACTCCTGCATAGTTTCAATGATGCACTGTCTTATTTTACCTTAAAGACACTATATATAAAGTTTCCTGCTGATCCTTGCATCATCTTGGCTTTCTCAAACTGCCCATGTTTTACTAATACCAAACTTTCATACATGATGTCCCTCAAGGAATATCAGACAACGGAAAAGAGTCTCTGTCATAAAAAGATAAAAACAAAAAGAGAAATTTTGAGAAAACAGAAACAGTTACTATCAGATAACGAGGATGATGACCTGATTAAAGAATTCAGAATTACTGTAACCTTTATTGATGAAGGGTATTAAGAGAAAATTAAAAATTGGAAGAAATGTTATAGAAAGCAATTTCAGCTTGTTTGAAACCCATTCTTCCTGTAACAAAAAAAGGAGAGTTCTAAAATAATTTCAGTCTCTGCTTTTAAGCTCTTCATACCTATACTTCATGTCTCAAATATCTGCTATTCATGTTCAGAAGAAACTATGTCAGCACTTTGAATTGTTTTTTAATGTTTTTTTTTTTTTAATTTTTTGAGAGTCAGAGAGAAACAGCGTGAGCAGGGGAGGGGCAGAGAGAGAGGGAGACAGAATCTGAAGCAGGCTACAGTCTCTGAGCTGTCAGCACAGAGCCCGATGCGGGGCTCGAACCCACAGACTGTGAGATCATGACCTGAGCTCAAGCCCACAGACTGTGAGATCATGACCTGAGCCGAAGTTGGACGCTTAACCGACTGAGCCACTCAGGCGCCCATGCAATGTCAGCACTTTAAAGCTCTCAAAGCTGTTACAAATGTTGCAAATCTCAAATGTAAACTGAAATGGACAAGAGATCACATTTTAATAGCAGTATGAGTCTAAAAGAGTCAAATAATTTGTAACCTGATCAAAAGAGCAATAATGATAGAAACAGGAATATACTTGGCCAGGGTACAGAATGAAGCCAAGGCAAAAATCTGTGAGGAAGGCAGAAAGTAGTGGAAAAGTTTGGCAGTTTTGTTTGTAAGAACAGACAGATGATAAAAGCCAAATTAGTCAGGGCACTGCCCCTTATTTCTTTTTTTTAAATATATATTTTAAGTTTTTATTTCTTTGAGAGACAGAGTGAGTGGGGATGAGGCAGAGAGAGAATCTCAAGCAGGCTCTGCACTGTCAGAGTTAAGCCCATTGTGGGGCTTGAACTCATAAACCATGAGATCATGACCTGAGCCGAAAACCAAGAGGCGGATGCTTAACTGACTGAGCCAATTAGGCACCCTGTGCCACCGTTTCTAAGGATCCTTTCAATTCAGATTCCATTCCTGCCTGGTATAATTCTCATTTCTTTTTTTTTTTTTTTTATAATTTTCATTTCTAACCATCCTTTACACCAATCACTAGTCACCCAAATATATATAGTAAAACCAAAGTGCCAAACAAAAATTTATTATCTTTGAATTAAATACTACATATTCATAATTGCCATAGAGAATGTGCTACTTACAAGTTTTCATTTAAACATTTCATGAACTTACATAGTCACATGAACTACATGAGCTTCCCATTCCCCCCCCACCACCTTTTTTTAACACAAAGTCTATTACTAACCCACTAAATTGGCTTATAACCTACTAGTGGGCTGTATTTGAAAAACACTGTCCTAAAATTATTTTTAGCTTCTTTAGTGAGATTGAATTCACGTGCCATAAATTCAACAATCTAAAGCATATAATTCAGTGGTTTTAGTATATTCACAGAGTTGTACAATTTTGCCGCAATCTAGAACATTTAGAAAATTTAGAACATTTTCATCACTCCCACCAAAAAGCTAATCCCATTAGCAGCTCACCATCACACCTTTCCCTTAGACTCTGAAAACCACCAATCTACTTTCTGTCTCTATGAATTTGCCTATTTTGGACATTTCATGTAAGTGGAACAACTCAATGTGTGGTCTTTTCTGACTTCCTTCACATAGTATGTTTTCAAGGTTCACTCCATGTTGTAGGATGCAGCAGTACTTCACTACTTCTTACCAATGAATAATATTCCGTTATATGGATAGACCACATTTTATTTATCCATTCATCAGTTGATGGACATTTGGGTTGTTTCCATGTTTTGACTATGGATACACACCAAGAGTTGGACATAATGATTTTATCACAGTATTTATTACAGCAAATGATCAGAAACAAAAACGTTAAGATGATGGATTACACAACTATATTTTTATCATCTTCCTGCTCAAAGCCAATAAAACTAAAATAAAGGAATACATTTTTAAATCTAAAACAATGTGAAGACAGAGAGAGAGCTACATCCTAGCAACCTAGAAAACCAGAGGTAGGGTGATCCACAGTGGTGGAGGGAGAAAGCCAACCTATGATTAAACTATGGATACAGAGGTATGATGGAATGCAGGTATGAGTAAAGGGAGTTTTATAAACTAAAAGTTTGTAAAATAACATTGATACCCTAACACAACACAGTAGACAGCCTGGCATTTATCCTATAGAGCTAGGAATTCTAAAAACAATGAACACAAACAGAATAACAAAGGCTGTCAGTGTGGATACTGGTACTCCAGATTCTGGAGCCCAGTATCATGGTGGCACTCTACCTATTCATCTTAAAGAAAAATCCTTTCTAGGGACACAGGGCTTTCAATTAGTTCTCTAATGGCTCATCTCATAAATACAAAGAGCTGACCACATGTACATAAGTATACATCTGAGGAAAGCCTCCAACCCCCAAAGATAGAGACCAAGATAAATCATTAGAAAACCAATCCTAGAGGAGAGAAATGCATTCAGGAAGAAAACACTTGAGATAAGTTCAAAACAATGTCACAGAGATGTTCACTGAACTTGGGAGAACAGATGAACACAGTGCGAACTTTAACAGAGAAATAGGAAATACTAAGAAGTACCACACAGAGGTCACAGAGCTAAAGAATACAATAATTGAAGTGAAAACTACACTAGATTTAACAGCAGACTAGATGAAGCAGAAGAAAAGATCAGTCAACTCAAAGACAGTGAAACTTTAATCAGAGTAGGAAAAAAAGTGAAGACAACTTAAGGGGATTATGGGATATCAAATGGACAAATATTTGCATTATAGAGGTCCCAGAAGGTGAAGAGAAAGAGAAAGGGTAGAATGGGTAGTTGTCATTAACTTAAAAACAGATTATTAAATTATATAAATTGTTATATGTAAGCCTCATGGTAACCACAAAGCAAAAATCTACAGTGAATACACAAAAGGTAAAGAGGAAGGAACGCACAATTATATCACTAAAGAAAGTAGTCAAATCATAAAGGAAGAGAGAAAGAGAAGAAACAGAGAGGAACTGCAAAAACAGCCAGTAAACAATAACAGTAAGTACATACTTACTTAAAAAAAAAAAAAATTTTTTTTAACATTTATTTATTTTTGAGTGACAGGGAGACAGGGCGTGAACAGGGGAAGGCAGAGAGAGAGAGAGGGACACACTGAAACTGAAGCAAGTTCCAGGCTCCAGGCTCCAGAGCTGTCAGCCCAGAGCCCGATGTAGGGCTCCAACTTATAAACCGTGAGGTCATGACCTGAGCTGAAGCTGGACGCCCAACTGACTGAGTCACCCAGGCATCCCAATAACTGCTTTAAATATAACTGGAATAAATGCTCCAATCAAGACACAGAATGGCTGAATGGATAAAAAGACAAGACTCATCTATATTTGCTCTACAAGAAGACTCATTTCAAATAAGGACACACATGACAAAAAATGCAAGTATGGAATGATGTCCCATGCAAATAGAAACAACAAGAAAGCTGGAGTAGCTATACTACTTTTATCAGAAAAAAACAGACTTTAAAACAAAGACTGTAATAAGAAACAAAGATGGCATCACAAAATGATAAAGGGGTCAATCCAACAATAGGACATGACATTTATAAATATTTAGGCACCTAACATAGAAGCACCTAAATATACAAAGCAGATATTAACAGACCTCAAGTGAGAAAACAGACAGCAATATGGTAATAACAGGGAATTTTAATGCCCCACTTACACTGATGGACACAACACCCAAACAGAAAATCAATAAGGAAAATACGGCCTTAAATGACTCATTAGACCAGATGGACTTAACAGATACATACAGAAACCACCACCCAAAGGCAACAGAATACACTCCTCCAAGTGTACATGTAACATTCTCCAAGATAGACTATATGCTCACAAAACATTAATAAATATATAAGGACTGAAATCATATCAAGCATCTTTTCTGACCACAAGACTTATGCAACTAGAAATAAATTACAAGAAAATAAGAGATTAAACGTGCTACTGAACAATCAGTAAGTCAAAAATATCAAGAGAAATAAAAAATACCTTGAGACAAATGGAAATTGAAATGTACCAAAATTTGTGAGATGCAGTACTTCTAAGAGGGAAGGTCATAGTGACAAATGCCTACCTTAAGAAACAAGAAAAGTCTCAAACAACGTAACTTTACACCTCAAGGAACTAGAAAAAGAAAAACAAAGCCCAAAGTTAGTATAAGGAAGGAAGTAACAAAAACAAGAGCAGAAATATACAAAATAAGAGGCTAACAAGACAACACAGAAGATCAATGAATCTAAGGGCTGGTTTTCTGAAAAAATAAACAAAACTGACACTCCTTTAAGACAATCCTTTAACTAGACTAAGGAAAAAATATGACTCAAATCAAATCAGAAATGAAAGATGCGATGTTACAACTGCGCCTACACATATACAAAAGATGATCAGAGACTACTATGAAACAACTGTATGCTAACAAACTAGACAACCAAGAAGAAATGGATATATTCCTAGAAAATATAACCTACCAAGACTGAATCACGAAGAAACAGAAAATCTGAACAGACCAATTACCAGGAAGGAGATTGAATCAGTAATCAAAAATCTCCCAACAAAAACCAGATTGGTTCACTGGTAAATTCTACCATAAAGTCAAAGTCAAATACCAATTCTCCTCAAACTCTACCAAAAAACAGAAGAGGAGGGAGCTCTTCTGAATTCATTTTAGGAAGCCAGATTTACCCTGATACCAAAACCAGACAAGGATACCACAAGAGAGGAAAATTGCAGGCTAATATCCCTGATAAACATAGACGCAAAAATCCTTAACAAAATATTAGCAAACCAAACTCAACAAATACATTAAAGAATCATTCACTACAATCAAGTGGGACTTAGTCCAGGGATGCAAGGATAGTTCAACATCCACAAATCAATCAACACGATACACATTAATAATATGAAGGATAAAAATCATGATCATCTTGATAGATGAAGAAAAAGATTTAGCATAATTTAACATCCATTTATGATAAAAACTCTCAACAAAGTAGATACAGAGAGAACAAACCTTAACAAAATAAAGGCCACCTATGACACAGCCCACAGTTGACCCTGTATTCAATAGCAAGAAAGCCTTTTCTCTAAGATCAGGAACAAGACAAGGATGCTCATCTCATTGCTTCTATTCAACATTGTACTGGAAGGGCTAGCCAGAGCAATTAGACAAGAAAAAGAAATGAAAGGCATCCAAATTGGAAAGGAATAAGTAAAACTGTCACTATCTGCAGATAACATGAGATTATATGTAGAAGAACCTAAAGACTGTCAAAAAACAGAATTCAGTTCAGTTGCAGAATACAAAATCAAATACACAATAACTGGTTGTGTTTCTATATAATAACAATGAACCATCAGAAGGAGAAATTAAGAAAAGAATACCATTTACGACTGTATCGAATAAAATACCTAGGAATAAACTTAACAAGGAGATGAAACACCTGTATATTGAAAACAACAAAACATTAATGAAAGAAAATGAAAATGACACAAATAAATGTAAAGACAGTCTATATTCACGGATTGGAAGAATCAATACTGTTGATTAAATAAATATCCATACTACCTAAAGCAAAATAAACATTCAATGCAATCCCCATCAAAATTCCAATAGCCTTTTTTTAAAGAAATAGAACAAATAATCCTGAAATTTTGTATGGAACTGTAAAAAAAAAAAAAAAAAAGAAAAAGAAAGAAACCAAATAACCAAAAATTCTTGAGAAAGAACTACAAAGCAGGAAGTTTCAGGCACCTTGATTTCAAACTACATTACAAAGCTGTAGTGGTCCAAATAGTATGGTACTGGCATAAAAACAGACTCATAGATCAATGAAACAGAACAGAGAACTCAGAAATAAATCCACACATATATATCGGTTTAAATTAATTTATTATGACCAAGGAACCATGAACGGGGAAAGGCTAGTCTCTTCAATAAATGATGCTGGGAAAACTGGACAGTCTTAGGCATAAGAATGAAACTGCATCACTATCTTACACCATACACGAACAGATTAAACACTTAAAACGTAAGACCAGAAACCATAAAACTACTAGAAGAAAACATAGGTGGTAAACTCCTTGGCAAAGGTTTTGATGAATTTTTGACACCAAAAGCAAATACAACAAAAGCAAAAATAAGTAAGTGGGACTATATTGTACTAAAAAGCTGCAGAGGAAAGGAAACCATCAACAAAATGAAAGGCAAGCTACTGAATGGGAGGAAATATTTGTAAATCATATATCTGACAGGAGGCTAATATTCAAAATATTAAAGAATTCATAAAACTCAATAGGAAAAAAATTCAATTAAAAAATTTAGATCTTCTAAAAGAAGATTTGACTAGACATTTTCCCAAAGACAGAGAGATGGCCACCAGATACACATAAATGTGTTCAACGTCACTAATCATCATGGAAGTGGAAATCAAAACCATAATGAGGTATCACCTCACATCTGTTAAAAAGGCTAACAGAAATGTTGATAATTTCATATCAAAAAAGAAAATAAATAGCAAGTCTGGTGGGGATGTGGAGAAACTGGAACATTCATACATTGCTCATGGAAATGTGAAATAATATAAACACTTGGGAAGTCTGTCAGTTTCTCAAATGTTAAATGTTAGAATTACCATATGACACAATAATTCTACTTCTAGGTATATATACAGAAATGGAAATGTGCTCACACACAAAAAAAGTGTGCACAATTGTTCACAACAGCATTAATCTTAATAAACCTTATAACCATTATACTAAGTGAAAGAAGTCAGCCACAAAAGACCACAAATCGTATTACTTCATTTACATTAAATGTCCAGAATAGGCAAATTCCAAGACAGAAAGATTAGTTGCCAGAATCTGGGGGAAGGGTATAAGGTGAGTGACGGGTAATCAGTTTCAGCTTTTTTTTTGGGGGGGGGGGGTGAATGGTGGTGGTGGTAGCAGTAAAAATGTTCTAAACTTATACTGTGGTAAGACTGTTGTACATCTCTGCTGTAGGATAGGGGAGAGAGTGGAGGTAGGATAAGTGAATTTTCTTTAATCAAAGTAGGAATTGGGGTACCTGGGTGGCTCAGTCAGTTAAATGTCTGACTCTTGATTTAGACTCAGGTCATGATCTCAGTCTTTTTAAAATTTTTTAAAAATGTTTTATTTATTTTTGAGAGACAGAGACAGCATGAGCAGGGGAGGGTCAGAGAGAGAGGGAGATACAGAATCTGAAGATAGGCTTCAGGCTCTGAGCTAGCTGTCAACACAGAACAGAGCCCGACGCAGGGCTCCAACCCACGAACCGTGAGATCATGACCTGAGCCGAAGTCGGACGCTTAACCGACTGAGACACGATCTCAGTCTTGATATAGACCCTGCACTGGGCTCATGGCTGTCCTTCCCTCTCCCTCTGTCCCTCCCTAGCTTGCATGTTGTCCTCCCTGCCGCCATAAACACATACATACATACAATTTCAAATTTAACAAATCATAGCACAGCAATACGCACGATGGAGATGTGCATTCAACAGAAGAATATGAAATGAATATAATGCTACATGCCAATTATATTCCAATAAAACAAAAACAACCAGCTACAAAGAAATAGGTTAAGTAGTTGCTTTAGGAGTAGGCCCATTACTGGGGAAAGGGTAGGCCAGAACACTGTAGCTTTTATTTAAAAAGGCTTTCATTCTAGGGGTGCCTGGGTGGCTCAGTCAGTTAAGTGTCCTGACTCTTTTTTATTTAAAATTTTTTTAACGTTTATTTATTTTTGAGAGACAGAGGATGAGTGGGGGAGGGGCAGAGAGCAATGGAGACACAGAATCTGAAGCAGGCTCCAGGCTCTGAGCTGTCAGCACAGAGCCCGATGCAGGGCTCGAACTCACAGACCTTAAGGTCATGACCTGAGCCAAAGCTGGACACTTAACCAAGCCACCTAGGTGCCGTATGCTTAAAATCTGTAATGTTTCACACAGATGCATTATTTATTATTTCTAATTTGCTGGAAATTTAGATATCTGTGGCTAGTAACTTCAAACATTAAAAAAATGGGATACACAGGAAAGCATTAAATCTACTTTCCTGACATGGTGCAATGATAGGTAATAAATTATTTTCTTGTAGCTTAGAGAGATCTAGTACACGTGTGGTTATGAATTGCATTTTTGTAAATGGTCAAATGATGTGTTGAAGCAGAAATTTCCTTGTAAAGTAGATATCTGTTCAAGAATGAAAAGTGTTTTTTTGACATCTGGTCTATCAGATAGATAGAAAGATAGATAATAAGTTAATTGTTTATTTTTGAGAGAGAGCGAGTCAGGAAGATACAGAATCTGGAAGCAGCCTCCAGGCTCTGCACTGGCAGAGCCTGATGTAGTCAATCAGACTGACTGTATATTTCTGAGAGAGAGACAAAGAGCAAGGGAGACACAGAATCTGGAAGCAGTCTCCAGGCTCTGCACTGTCAGAGCCTTAGGTGGGGCTCGAACCCAGGAACTGTTGAGATGATGACTTGAGCTGAATTTTTTGTTTTGACTCTCCTGACCTTTTACCTTTTGCCATACATACATTTTTTGCTCTTATGGGATAAAATATTTCAATCTTTATATATACAGCTTTTTGGTCATTTAAATCTTTAATCCATCTCTATTTATGTTAAGAAGAATACGTTAAGAATATAACTTTTTTTTATCCCAGTTATTCCAGCAACAGTTGGAATCCATTTTTTTCTGAATTGATTTGAAACACAATTTACATAGTGTTAAATTCCCATGTATTTACTTCTTTTTGGATACTCCATTCTGTTCCACTGTCCTGTCTATTCAGGGATAAGTATCAAGCAATTGTAAGCATAATAACTTCATACCATTTAAAATATCCGGGAAGTTCCCACACCACCTGTATTGTTACGCTTTTCAGAATTTTTATTATTCCTAACATTTGTATTTTTCCATAAAAGCTAAAATTTGCTTTAGTTCTTTTTTATTTAAAAAAGTTTTTTAAAATGTTTTATTTATTTCTAGGAGACAGAGAGAGAGACAGCGTGAGCAGGGGAGGGTCAGAGAGAGAGGGAGTCACAGACTGAAACAGGCTCCAGGCTCTGAGCTGGCAGTCAGCACAGAGCCCGACGTGGGGCTCGAACCCACGAACCATGAGATCATGACCTAAGCGAAAGTCAGACGCTTAACCGACTAACCCACCAGGCGCCCCGCTTTAGTTCTTTTTTTTTTTTTTTTAACAGAATATTATTACTAGGTAGGGAACATGTATTAATTTAGGGAGAACTAATTATTATTTAAATGAGTCTTCAATATTTTAGGTGACTTATTAATAAGCACGCACTCTACAATGGTATTGTTTCAAGGACAGAACTATGGAGTTTCACTACAACATTAACTACCGTTGCCCCAATAGCCTACTTGCTGGGGGGTGATGCCAAAGAACAGGCATGATGACGTTATCACAGGTTCTGCCACCTAAGATTTTCATTGGAAATAGGGAACTGTGATGCCACAGGGCTACAACTGTGCCAACATACGTCCAACATCAAAATCTTAAGACCTTAAAATCCTATCCAAATCTTGGTTTCTAAACACTAGGGCCGGGGCGCCTGGGTGGCTCAGCTGGTTAAGCACCTGACTCTGGATTTCAGCTCAGGTCATGATCTCATGGCTTGTTGTTGGACTCAGCGCTGGCAAGCGTGGAGCCTTCCTGAGATGCTCTCTCTGCCTCGCCCCTCCCCACTCATGCTCTCTCAAAACTAAACCAAGCCAAACCAAACCAGGGCTCCTTAGAGAAAGGACTGATCCCAGGGTTGGAGCAGGCAAAGAACAAGATGAACCTGGAACATTTTGTTGTGCTAGAAAGTGTAAATACTCAAAGAATGAAAGAGACTTGTCAAAAAACAAAGTGCCAGCTTGAAGGGTCTCCCACTGGCCAAAGATGAAAGAATATGAGCATCAAATAATGAGGGTAATGGATTAAAACTCACTAAATAGGGGCGCCTGGGTGGTTCAGTCAGTAAAGTGTCCAACTTCAGTTCAGGTCATGATCTCACGGTTCGTGGGTTCGAGCCCCACGTTGAGCTCTGTGCTGACAGCCAGCTCAGAGCCTGGAACCTGTTTCAGATTCTGTATCTCCCTCTCTATCTGACCCTTCCCTGCTCATGCTGTCTCTCTCTCTCAGGAATAAATAAAACATTAAAAAAAACTCACTAAATAAAAACAGACTCCCTAAGTGCATACTAATGATTATGACTAGGATAATGAATGGGGAAAAGGGAAAGTTTTTTCTAATGACAAAATGCTGACAATTAAGTATACAAGTAAATGGTAGAATTAGGTAATCACCATTTGCAAATGTCATATTAATAACTGACTTAGGCAAGAATCAACAATGGATACTAACACAGTAAAATGTCACTGAGGAAAAGTTATTTACACAGGTCAAAGTATCTCCCCACAAAGAATTTATGATTTACAAAAAAAAAAAAAAAAAAAAGAAAAGAAAACCATGTAATATTATGCTGAGGAAGCTTGGCAGTCACCACCACTACTGGGACAGATATGATGGGTCTGCTGATACAATTCACCAGGAAGACTTACTTAGATGGTACCAACAAGCATGACCTGAATCATGAGGGAAGAGACAAACCCAAACTGAAGGAGACTCTAAAAAATACATGGCCTATATTCTTCAAAAATATCAATGCCAGGAAAGAAAAAGGCAGGCCATGGAACTGTTCTGGATTTAAGAGGCATAAAAACTAAATGCAATGCACAACCCTAGGTTAGATAGGCGGCCAGAAAAAAATTTTTCTTTTCCTATAAAGATCATTGGGACAATGGCAAAATCTGAATGAGATTCAGATTAAATAATACTGTGTTAATGCTTTATTTCTTATTTTGGTAACTGTGGTTAAATAAGTGAATGTCCTTGTTTTAAGGCAATACATGAAGTATTCAGGGGTAAGGGGAAAAATGTAATTTACTCTCAAATACTTCATAAGCAAAAGATTTCTTCAGGCATCCAATTTTTCCATTTATATGTCTGAGCTGGAGAAACAAACTACTGTAGTCTGCTTATTGTCTAGAAGGCTCACCCACATTTACAATAAACCACCACAAGATGGCACTCTGCGACTTCTCAATCCCAGCAGCCTAGGTTTCCACAGGCAGCCTTTTAGACTTACTTATACTTAAAAAACAAAAACACAACTGGTGATCTCTACTAAACCACCATTACCAGGCAACTACTACACTCAAAACAGATGTTTTCACAATGGTCTTACAAGGTCTTTCATGATCCGACTTTCACTGGCCCACAAACCCATCACTCAGACCACATCTCTTTAGGTCTGTGTTAAGCTGCTGTCTTTTCAGAGAACTTTCTTGACACTTCTATATAAAACAGCAGTTGGCTGCACGCCCTCCCCTTCCCCTACTTTATTTTTCTTCAGTACTTGACATTTTGTTGTATTCCTTCTCACACTCCCAGAATGTAAGTTTCCTGAGGACAGACTTTATTTGCTCAATGCCTGTATCCCAAATCCTAAAAGTAATACATACAAGGCACGATTCTTCTCTTTCATCACTAAATGTTATTACTCACCATCCTCCAATTGTCCATTACACACACCCCCCAGCAAGTCCCCTAAAGGAGACTGCAGAGTTTTAAATGTCAAGCACTGAGTATTTTATATGGAAGTCATCAAGACATTTAAGCCAAAGTGATCCTATAAAAACAGTGCTTTAGAAAAATTCCTTTGTCAAGAAGGTGGTAAAACGTAGTAGAGAGTAGAAAGCAAAGATACAGGGACACTGCCGAGGTAGTAGTTACAACAGCCAAGGGTCTGATATTAAGAGGCTTAGGTTTGATCCTGGTTCTATAGTTTGCCAGAGCTCCATGACTTTGGATAAATTACTAATTCAGGAAGCTCTCTGTCCTTCAGCTGCCCAGTGTGTAAAGAGGCTATGCTTATCCTATGCTTGGTATGGGGGGCTGATACAGAAATTTTGGTTTTTAAACTTTTTAAAATTTATTTCTGAAAGAGAGAGAGAGAGCGAGAGAGAGAGCGAGACACAGAATCTGAAACAGGCTCCAGGCTCTGAACGGGCTGTCAGCACAGAGCCCAAAGTGGGGCTCGAACCCACAAACCATGAGATCATGACCTAAGCCAAAGTCACAGGGGCCCCTGATACAGAAATTTTAGCATTGCATGTCGGAAATAAGGGAAAAGGAGTAAGCAAATAAATATCTGTTCATTAGTCAATTTATTTTTACTGAGTGCTTGTAAGTATGTCAAGTACTTTTCTAGGCACTGGAAATGCAGACATGAACAAAAAGAAAAAAAAAATAGTCCAGGGTCTTTCTTCATCATGTTTACATTAGAGGAGGAGGTAACAAAAAATAGCCCTAAATATCTGAATCTATCTGGTTCTTGAGTTTCTGCTAGTGGACAGCTAATGTTGGGACAGCAGAGTCCCATCAAAGTCCTTTTCTCAAGGTCTCTCAGGGAGATAGAACGTCAGGCTATGAGAAGGACTACAAAGAAAAATCAAGGTAAGAGGACAAGAGTACATTGACATCATTTTAAATAGGGCTGTGACATTTGAGTAAAGAGGAGAAAGATGCTGGAATTTATTCTGGAATGATTCAAATAATGAAATCCAGAAGGAAGAACGGATTTGAAGATGATGTGTTTTGGGTCTTAGAAATGATTCAGCTCTGGCTTCAAAAGACAAACTAGGAACACCTGGGTGGCTCAGTTGATTGCATGTCTGACTCTTGATTCTGGCTCAGGTCATGATCCTAGGGCTGTGTCAGGCTCTGCACTGAATGTGGAGCCTGCTTGGGATTCTCTTTCTCTAAAATAAATAATTTTAAAAAGGCAAACTAAAAGTGGACGAGAGAAAGCACCCTAGTAACTCTAGTTTACTTACTTGTAAACTTTGGTCTTCATTTCTTTCAACTGTGGAGAATAAAACACTGTAGGATCTCCTAATAGAGAGAACTGTCTCCTAGGGACTGTGTTATGGGTTGAACTGTATCCCCCCAAAAAGCTACATTGGAATCCCAACCTCCTACATCTCAAAATGTGACTTTATTTGGCGACAGGGTATTTATACAGGTAAACAAGTTACGATGAAGTCATTAGAATGGATTAGGACTAGCGTCCTTAGAAAGAGGGGAAATGTGGACGCAAACTGAGACACACAGAGGGCAGATGATGATGCATAGACATGGGGAGAAAATGGCCATCTTCAAGACAAGGCCAGAGGCCTGAAACAGATTCTTCCCTCTGAGCCCTTGGATGCTCACACCTTGATTTCAGACTTGTAGCTTCCAGAATGGTGAGACAATAAATTTCTGTGGGTTTAGCCACCCAGTTTGTGGCACTATGTTACAGTAACCTTAGAAAACCAATATAGATGGAAAGAAAATCTATTTGCATAGTCATCTCCCCTAAGATCATAAGCCTCTTGGGGCGCATGGATGGCTCAGTTTGTTAGGTGTCTGACTCTTGGTTCTAGCTCAGGTCACAATCTCACAGTCCAGCTCTGCACTGAGTGTGGAGCCTTGATCCTCTCTCTCTGCCCTTCCTCCACTTGCTCTCTCGAAATAAACAAACAAGGGTGCTGGGTGGCTCAGGTGGTTAAGCATCTGATTCTTGGTTTCAGCTCAGGTCATGATCTCACGGTTTCGTGAATTCAAGCCCTGTGCTGGGCTCTGTGCCGGCAGCACCTAGCCTGCTTGGGATTCTCTGTCTCCCTCTCTTCTCTGCCCCTCCCTCACTCGTGCTCTCTTTCTCAAAATAAATAAACTTAAAAACAAAATCATGGGGCACCTGGGTGGCTCAGTCAGTTAAGCGTCCGACTTTGGCTCAGGTCATGATCTCATAGTTTGTGGGTTCGAGCCCCGCGTCGGGCTCTGTGCTGACTGCCAGCTCAGATCCTGCAGCCTGCCTCAGATTCTGTGTCTCCCTGTCTCTTTGACCCTACCCTGCTCAGCTGTCTCTCTCAGAAATAAAAACATAAAAAAAAAAAATCATAAATCTCTTATGGGGAAGAGCTAATTGTGCTTGAAATCATCTTTCCATCTCTTCTGAAGTATCTGATCTGATGCTAAAACTTGTAAGATACTATTTTAAATGCCAGCACCTAAACACAGTAGAGCTTAATAAGTACTCAAATTCTCCCACTACTTTTTCATATAGATTTTTCCTGACAGGTATTTCTTTCTTTTGCAAACTGACAAGCTGAAGTTAACTTCTGAAACATACTGGATTTGGCACTATCAAAATAAAAATTTGAGTGCCTAAGTTTATCAGGTGTTAATTAAATATAAACTATCCTTGATCTTTAGATAGCTATACTCCAAATTAGACTTTATATAGATCCATATAAATGCCAATAAACAAGTTAAAACCATTAGTTTGATGCATTAGTAGTAACAAAAAATATCACTTAAGAGTCAAAGGTAAATCCGTCTAAGGTAAGGAAGAAAGCACGAGAAGGGAGTTCCCACCACAGCACTGTACTCTAGCTCAGCACTAGGCTAGGCACTCACATGTAGTTTCACCCTCAGAATCTCACCATCTACAGATAAGGCAAGTCAGACTCAGGGAAGTCACATGACACTGCCCAAGTTCACCCAGCAAAGGCATTCGAGGCAAACTGGAACCTGAGGCTGTGTGATGCCAAAGGACAAGCTCTTTTTGGTACAGAGCATATGAGCATATACCTATGCTGACCTTCCACTTAGAAACATGAGCACGAGTCACCTAATTTAATCACACTATATTTCTAATACTAGCAAAGAAAAATGCAAAATACAGTTCCTGTCAACTCTATTCTCAACGTCACAGGCAGTCACAGAAAAGGAGTATCAAGGGAGCTTGCCACCAAGCTCATGTGTAAAAAGCAGCTGACATCTTTGATCGAAATCTGAGGTTGAAAGGACATTCAAGAACCTTGTCAAGCTGGAGCAGTACTACAATTAAGAACAAAGTGAAGGAGAAGATACAGTTGCCATAAATTACATTTATCATCAGTTACAAAATAAGGCTATCTTAGTTCAAGAAACAAAAGTTCACAAAATCACTCTCCAAAGTATTGGCGAGCTTTTAAAAAATGCCTAGCCACTCAGAACAAAGAATTTAGAATCTGAGTAAATTAAATACACAAAGGTCATCATTGTGACTCACAGGACCTCCCAACACCAAACTTCAGGGCACTGAGGTCTGTTCCCCACTAGAGGGGACAATTCTCGTCTGTATCATACATCTCATATGAATTAAATATTCTCGAACTTTGCGATAAACTACCCTAAAATATCCATCTATATTGTCCAAGGCTTCTAAGCCACCAATAAATTTATTACCCAACAGCAACAAATTACCCCTGGCCTTGGTCTTCACCTATAGGACTGAAGAAGGCATGTCACGGTACAAATGATTGTGCTTTTTATTTATCTGTATCTAGCTCCTGCCAATGGACTTTTGTGTTCTGGGTCACTATATTTCTCTGAAAATGAACAAAGTATGTTTAATGTATTTCACGGCTTCTGATAACTTTCTGAAATCATTCTTTGTCAGGAGTTGAAATACTGGGTACTCCGGTCTTCATAGATGATCTCATGGGTTTTTTCAAACTCTCAAAATTAATTCTCCAGGAAGAGATACACAGAACCAAAGGGCTCCTTCACAGATGTGCTTACTATAACTTTAGGAAATGGTACTTGAGATGGTATTAAGCCTATTAATGTCTAACCTTCACCCTGTTCAGAATTTATGGCCAAGATTACAAACAGCAGACTGTAAGCCAAATCTTGCCCTTAAACTTTTGTTTACAACGGTTGAAAAATGACAAAAATCAAAATAGTTGTTAAGTATCAAATAATCTGGAGAATCACACAAAAATAAAGATTTCCTGAGTCTCTGGAAAAATCTCAAGTCCTGGTAACCACTAGACTCATCTCACAGGACGAGCAAGAGCTAAGAAGCCTTTTCTTCTCCAGATATAGAGGCGGCCCACTCCACACACTAATAATCTCCATTCCCCTCTGGCTTACTTATTAGAGTATGCTTTAGAAGCCATATTCTAAAAATAAATCAACCCGATCACAAATTACATACCATATTCATTTTAAATTAGGAACACAGATGACCTAAATTCTGTACAATTTGGAATCTTAACACCAAAGATGACATAAAGTGAAAGCAAAATGACAACTGAATCTGTTAACCAGGTATAACATAATTACACAGCAAGAAACTGGCCCAAGTAACTTTAAAACTCAGCAATTTGACTCTGTATCACTAGTGAAATATACCCTAAGATTTAAAAACAACAACAAAAAATCATTAGTTTTCTCCAATAATCATGTTGTTGGTGGCAGTGTCGGCACTGTCATTCTGACGCTGTGGGGAAAGAAAATGGGTAATCATGTAGGTGCTGTTGAGTGAGGAGAAGGGGTTCTCAGTGTGGGAGGCAGGAAACAGAAATGTAAGATCACATAAGGTAAGTTCTGGGTCACCTAATGTGATTTTTATGTATAACACAAACACAAACAAAAAAACTGATTTTTTTTTTTTTAAAAGAACATGACTTATTTCCTACCTCCAACCACAGAAAAGGTCTAGACACAATGACTAACATAGTAGGAACAGGCACTTAAGTGCCTAAAATTGTGATCTTGAAATTCCATTTCCTACTAAAAAGTTTCTTAGAGAAAGGGCTATTTTCTGGTCTGGGGCAGAAAATGTACAAATAAGTCTGGACACACTGTCATACCAAAAGGCAAAAAGCTTCAAAGATGCCTCAGACTGAATCAAATGGACTTTGGGGCTGGGCCATTCGTGAAAAGACTCCCAACTGGCCAAAGAGAGGACAATCGATAAAAATAACAACTGTATGTTCTACAAAATGCATGAATGCTGAACACATTACGCTAAGTTAAAGAAGCCAGTCACAAAAGACCACTTACTGTAGGATTCCATTTACGTGAAATGTCCATTCTAGACAAATCCAGAGACACAAAACAGATCAGTCATTGCCTAGGGTTAGAGGTGGGGTACTGTGGGTGGGGGTGCAGGGGGGTGGCTAACGAGGAGTGATAGCTAATGGGTAAAGGGTTTCTTTTGGGGTGATGGCTGTACAACTCTGTGAGCATACTAAAAACCCGAGTTGTACCGTTGTACAGGTGAATTTCACTGTAGGTAAACTATAACTCCAGAAAGCTGTACCAGGAAATTAAAAAAAACCCAAAAAACCCAACTACAATGGACTGAACCACAAATTTGTTTAAATCTGTGAGTTCACATTAAAATAAATCTTTATTGGTTATTTTGGAGGATGCTAGGAATCTAACTCTACATGAAATTTGGAAAGTACAAGTATTTATCTTGTGTCTTACATATATAAAGTGTCTCTCTGGGTAATGCCAAAGAAATGACATAAAGTTCTTCTTTATAGAAGTATACAACTAGTAACTTAAAGAACAGAATATTACCATTTTGCAACACTAAATAAAAGAAATGGATCTAGGCAATGATCAGTGGCTGCTAACATCGTAAAGTTAACCGGTCAGTAGGTGTCTCCTGGTCCAAGTATACAAACGCCACTTATGAAGCAGTCTAGCAAAAACAGATTGTGGAAAAAAACCCATGAAGAACCTACAGGGAAAAAAAAACAAACCAAAGAGACTTTTCAAATAGCTATAGAATGACCTTATGAATCCTTATTCAAACAAACTTAAAATTAGCAGGGAAATCAGAACCCTGATTGGGTATTTGTTATTAAGGACTTGTTTCAAAAGTGTGGGGGCACCTGGGTGGCCCAGTTGGTTAAGTAAATAGCTTCTGATTTCAGCTCAGGTCATGATCTCCAGCCCCACATCAGGCTCTCTGCTGAGTATGGAGCCACTTAGGATTCTCTCTCCTTCTGCCCCTCTCCCCCACTCACAGGCTCGCTCTCTCTCAAAAACTAACTGAATAATAATTTTAAGTGTATTATTCGTACTGTAGCTATGTTTTAAAAATTAAGAGTCCATATTTTAAGGGCATCTGGGTGGCTCAGTTGGTTGAGCATTCAACTCTTGACTTCAGCTCAGGTCACGATCCCATGGTTGTGAGATCTAGTCACGCATCCGGCTCCATGCTGAGTATGGAGCCTGCCTAACATAGTCCCTCCCTCTCTCCCGTTCTGCCCCTCTCCATTGCTCACACTCTCTCAATAAGAAAGTAAAACTTAACAAATAAATAAAATGGAGTAGAGCAGAAAGAGAAGATAAAGATGAAACATGAACCACAGTAACTGCTGAAGTTGAGATAGATATACAAAAGTTTATTTTGCAGGGCACCTGGGTGGCTCAGTTAGCCAAGCGTGCAACTCTTGATTTTGGCTCGGGTCATGATCTTGAGGTTCACGGGCTCGAGCCCACATCACTCTGCACTGACAGCACAAAGCCTGCCTGGGATTCTCTCTCTCCCTCTCTCTCTTTCACTCAAAATAAACATTTTTTAAAAAGTTTATTTTGCTACTTTCTTTTTTGGATATACTTGAAATTTTCCACAAGAAAACCTTATTTATTTTGAGAGAGACAGGCAGAGAGAGTCCCAAGCAGCACGGAGCCTCACTCAGGGCTTGATCTCATGAACTGTGAATTCATGACGTGAGCCACGAGTCAGGTGCATAAACGGCAGCCACCCAGTCACCCCCACAATTAAACTTTTAAAAAGACAGTAATGCTGCCAATGCTACACATTACTGGAATTGCTATATTTCACAAATTCAGACACAAATAGGTTTCCCACCATTCCCACATCTCTGAAATCAAGGCCCATCTTAGAGTGAATGGTGTATCAATTTAATTGGTAGTATTTTTTTTCGATGTAGCATGTAAAATTGTGTAATTTAAAACTGCGTCTCAAATTCAGTGAAAAAATGTACGAGATTATAAATATATCTAGTTATCTATCTCTGCTTAGCTAAATCATTATTTGCATCATACTAGAAAGGAAGAGTTCAAAAAAAATCTCTTGGCTATCTGCATTTTCTTACTTGCTTGGAATTCATTCAGTTACAGTGAGAGAATCATTGAAATGATACGTTAGCCAATATAAAAAGAAAATTAGTCTGCAACCTAGCATTCGTGATAGAGAAGATCTGGGGGGAAAAACATTGCCTCATTTATCTTGCCAGGTCTAAAAATTATAGTAAAAATGGAGTCTGGTTGCCCAGCCCATCTTTTCTTCATTTTTAATAAAGGAGTTCCTAAGCACACACCACTTCAGCATTTGCGTAAGTTGCTGGTTTTAAGCAATCTAAAGGAACACAGTAATTTGGCAAGCCTCTGGGCCTCACTGCAGCAGAAAAGACTAATGTAAACAAAATTTACTAACGTATATAAACTTATTGAGGAAGAAAAGAGGACAAGAAACAATTTCTGACAGTTACAATTCTAGAAATGCAATTTTGCAAGCACGTACTTTAATAGAATCACAATTAAAAATAATTCCTTTTTAAGATGACAACTGACATTGCAAATTTCAAGGATAAAAAGCAAAGGAAAAGACAGATTGACCACATTTTTTAAAAAAACCAATAAATGAAATTGGAAAGGCTAACAATCTGAATTAATATAAATTTGCCACATGACAGAAGGTATATTTCTTTTTTAGTTTTTAAATGTTTATTTATTTTTGGGAGAGACAAAGCATGAGCGGGGAAGATGTAGAAAGAGAGGTAGGCATAGGATCCAAAGCATGCTCTACACTGATGGTAACAGAGAGCCCGATGCGGGGCTTGAACTCACAAACCATGAGATCATAATCTGAGCAGAAGCCGAACGCTCAACTGATTGAACCACCCCAGGGCCCTGACAAAAGGTATATTCTTAATAAACAGCTCTTAAGATCAAGAAAATGATCAACAACCCAATATAAAAATGGGTGAAAGATAGGAGCAGGCCAATAAATACATCCCACAAGTGGTCAACCTGATTGGTAACAAAAGAAATTAAAACAAGATACTTATAGATTACCAAATCTGGGGAGCTTTTTCAAGTAACAGTGCTCAGTTCTGGCAGCCAAGCAGGATGTGCACCGATTTTCCTCCCTTCCAACACTCTGCCTGGAGCAGTCCTCCTTCGTTCACTTCCTCAAGTGTCACCTTCCCAATGTGGCTTCAATCACCCTATTTAAAACTGCACCCCCACCCCCACTCCTCAGTTCCCCTTATCTTCCTCTAGTTTTCCAATTTATGGGCTAGCATACTATGTGTTTGATTTACTTATGAGCATTGTTTATTCTGTCCCCAGCCCCCATGCAAATAAAGTTCCCAAGGACAAAGATGTTTTTCTTTCACTGATGTCTATAACAAGGATGGTAAACTGCTTGGGATCCAGGAGGTGTTCAACAATTGTTTGCTTAATGAATAGGAAAATTACACTAGTTAATTCCTTAAAAAAATTTTTTTAATGTTTATTTTTGAGAAAAAGACAGAGTGTGAACGGGGGAGGGACAGAGAGGGAGACACAGAATGTGAAGCAGGCTCCAGGCTCTGAACTGTCAGCACAGAGCCCAAGGCGGGGCTCGAACCTACAAACCATGAGATCATGACCTGAGCCGAAGTCAGAAGCTTATTAACCAACTGAGCCATCCAGGCACCCTAAACTAGTTAATTCTTAATTAAACTAGTAAATGTCTCTGGGGAAAATTTTGTGGACAGTATGAATTTAAAAACCTTTAAAATGTACTTATCAGTAATATCACTCCGAAGAATTTACCCTAAGAAAATAATCACCGATGTGAGCAATGGTTACCCAAAAGACCATTCATCTTTGCTGTGGACTGAGAAAAACTGGAGCCAATGCACACTGGAACATTTAAAAGCATATGGAATATTTAATGGTGTGAAAAACATTCATGATAAGGTTAGCTGGGGAAAGCATACCCAATGATTCCATTTTTGTCTTAACTAAAATAAATTATGATACACCCATTTAATGGAATGCTATCTAGATGAAGCTACTCACTGTGTCCTGATACAGAACCATTTTTAAGCCTTAGTGAAAAAGGCAGACCTTAAAAAAAATAGTAAGGCTACACTATAAGGAACTGATATGGAATTAATTTCCAAGGTACGCTGTTAAGTACAAAAAGCATCCAAAACCATGTAAGTTAAAAAAAATTGTTTCAAGTTCATGTACTGTACTGGATAAATTAGAAATTTTCCACCATCAGGGCATCTGGGCAGCACCATCAGTTGAGCGTCGGACTTTGGCTCAGGTCATGTTTGGCACTGTTACGTCAAGCACGGCATCAGACTCACTGCTGTCAGTGCAGAGCCTGCTTTGGATCCTCTGCCCCCAGTCCCTGCCCCTCCCTTGTTCACGCTCACGCTTTCAAAAATAAGTAAAAATTTTTTTAAAAAAAGAATTTTTCAACTACCTTTTCTTCTAAATTTTCAGTATGACAATTAGATATTTTTGAAAATTAGGAAATAAAGCCAACTCTTTGATTTCATACATTGGTGAGTACTAACAGAAGCAAAATCACTTCTCCAGCTCAAATCGTTTTACTACCAAATTTATACTGAACCCAGTCCTTTAAAACTACTATCCAAAGTAACTTCCTAAGCTAAGTAATTATTAGGTACGAATACCATTCTGGAATTATGTTCCATAGAAATAATGTGAAAAATGGGGCACCTGGGTGGCTTGATTGGTTAAGCATCGGACTTCAGCTCAGGTTGTGATCATACCATCCATGAGTTCAAGCCCTGTGTCAAGCTTCTGTGCTGACAGCTCAGAGACTGTAGCCTGCTTCAGAGTCTGTGTCTCTCTCTCTTTCTGACCCTGCCCTGCTCACACTCTGTCTCTGTCTCTCTCTCAAAAATATAAAAAAAATATTTTTAATTAAAAAAATGTGAAAAGCAAACCAACTGTGTTAAATTAAAAGAGCTTATGACAAACAGATAATGGCACACACCTATTGGTATAGATATACTGAAAACTGAATGACCAAAGGAAGACAGAGAATTGTATCCTTTTAATGGGGCTATGAAAGGATACTTAAGCTTTAACCCAGGCATCTTGAGGTACCTAAGTTTGCTCAGTTTCTACCTATTTGTCCTCAGACACATCAGAAGGAGTTGTCACTTGGAGACAGCAATGGTTAGTACCCAGGGATTTGGGGGTAGGTCAGACCCGGGGTTGAATCCTAGCTTTACAATGTTCTGTGGAAGTAATCTGGAAAATCTCAATTTCCTTACCTGTAAAGTAAAACAGAGTTTATCATCAACTAGTTAATTTTAGTAAATAAGAGTACATGAGTACATAGTAAATAAGAAAAAGTGAAATAAGACAAAATTCTTCAAGTAAGACAAATGAAAATCCCCCAGGTGAAATCTTCCAGCACAGTGAAAGAGCCCAAAGGAAACAAATACTGAGTAGCACCGCGCTGGAAGGCAGGGGCCTGGTTCCAGTTTTGACCCTGCTAAACCGGCCGCAGCTCCATGGACATGATTATTTCAAGTATGTTGGTCCCAGTTTTAAGATCTACAAAATCAGGGGAGTGAAAACCTTTCCACCTGTACCCCGCCATGACTAAATTACTAAGACGTTACTTACAGCTTTACTTCCACAAGTCTCTAAATTTTTTCATTTAAATGCGTGTTTTTCTTTTATCTAAAATTTTTAACATTTATTCATTTTTGAGAGACAGAGAGAGATAGGGCACAAGTGGGGGAGGGGCAGAGAGAGAGAAAGAGAGAGAGAGACAAAATCCGAAGCAGGCTCCAGGCTCTGAGCTACAGCACAGAGCCCAACACGGGGCTTGAACCCACGAACCATGAGATCATGACCTGAGCCAAAGTCAGATGCTTAACCAACTGAGCCACCCAGACACCCCAAATGCTTGGTTTTTCTAACTTCTCAGTTGTCATCATGACTAAGGTAAGACCATTTCCTTAACTGAGTTATCCAAGGTCAAATGGCTAAAAAGTGGCAAAATCAGAATTCAAACCAGATCTGACTCACTCGCAAGACCAAATTCCATGCATGCTGCTTCAGACCTTCTCCCTGACCAATCTGGTACCTAGCAGCTTGCCTTTGCCAAAGGACTAGAAGTCTAAAGTGCACTCAGGAGTCACGGAACGGAGTCAAGTTACCTGAGTCAGGTGGGGCTTGAACTTCTGACACAGTATTCTAACCAATTAGACATTTCAGCTACTTAAAAGGAGGCGGGAGAAACAAACAAAAAAAGTAAAGTAACATTGTCAGGAAGAACCATTGACGAAGACAAAAATAAAGCACCTCTGAAGCGACAAGTAAATGAAGGTCATTCATTTACATAAAATTCCAGGAGTTAAAGTTGTACAAAATGAAATATTCGGTAAAATAACTGATGGATTATCTGTACTACTCGCTTGTTTTGTGCAAGTGTGGGAATAATGAACACAAATTACCCAGCAGTGAATGAAGGAGTAACAGAGAATCGAAAGCACATATATTCGGCTTTAGAAATAAAGCATATAGTTTAAATAGATAATCCAAAGTAATGATTATCTGGTGCTAAAAATAGATAATGGGGTATCTGTCTCTCTCAGTTGGTAGAGCATGCAACTCTTAATCTCAGGGTCGTGAGTTCAAGCCCCATGTTGGGTGTGAAGCCTACTTTAAAAAAATATATGTATATATTTATATACATACATATGATCACCTATGTATATTTTCTTCCCAAGCTATAGATTGATTCAGGTTAATACAAATTAATTTCCGTGTGGAGAGACCAAGACAGATCATTTCTCAACAATACAGTGAATAATAAAATTACCATCTCTTTATATCAGCAGAAAATATAACATTTTATAGCACATTCATATCTGCTCCACAGGGAATAACAAAACTAAGGCACATAAAAAAAAAAAAAAAAGAGTAACACTTAAATTCCCACTGCAGACAAGAACCAGGTTAGCTCCTCGGCTGCTTCCATTAAACCAATCTGGGATTAAAAACTGGTTTTGAGGGGTGCCTCAGTGGCTCAGTTGGCTGAGTGACCAACTTCGGCTCAGGTCATGATCTTTACAGTTTGCGAGTTCGAGTCCCACTTCAGGCTCAGTACTGACAGCTTGGAGCCTGCAGCCTGCTTTCGGATTCTGTCTCCCCCCGCCCCCCCTGCCCTTCCCCTCCTTGCACTCTGTCTCTCTCTCAAAAATAAACATTAAAAGGGGTGCCTGGGTGGCTCAGTCGGTTAAGCGTCCGACTTCGGCCCAGGTCGTGATCTCACAGTTCGTGGGTTCGAGCCCCGCGTCGGGCTCTGTGCTGACAGCTCAGAGCCTGGAGCCAACTTCAGATCCTGTGTCTCCCTCTCTCTCTGACCCTCCCCTGCTCATGCTGTCTCTCTCTCAGAAATAAAAAAAAAAAAAAAAAAACCTTAAAAAAAAAACATTAAAAAAAAGTAATAAATAAAAACTGGTTTTGGAATAACCCATACATGGATAATCACGAGGCAAACACACGCAGATAAACTCAAACTCATATTTAAATACGTTGGTTAACCAAGCACTTTATAAAATAAAAAATTTCATGAGACAGTTGATAGAAACGGAGTGAGAGGTGAGGTCACCTACCGCTTTAGCTCAAGAGCTAGAAGTCATTCTGTGTCATTCTCAAACCTCAGGTAGTCACCAAGAACCCCCCCCCCACACACACACCTGGTAATATCATTCAGAAAGGTAACCTAGGAAAACCTCAGAAAAAGGTCGTTTTTATCAACTCAAGGAGGAGACTGGACAACACATACCATCAAGGAAATGGAAGTGTCCAGAAAATGATGCACTTTTCTCAATACAAATTCCCAAGTCACAGCAATTCAACGTTAGAACAAGATAAAAGTTCTTTAGACTAAGCCTCGCGTTGCAGAAGCCCTCTACTGGGCGTTTCTAGGCTGTGACCAACTTTTGTGTTTCCCACAGTAGCGCCGAAACCCCGGGTTTGCATCCTGCTGGTAAAACCCGGAAAAGGGGCACTTCACCCTCCAACCAGAATCACCAAGAGCGTTGGCTAAAAAACTTGACCGTCACTACCGTGAGGGCCACTGCACAAGGCATCTGCCTTCCGCGCGAGGGCTGGAGGTTTTGAAAGAGGAGAAACCGAAACGCAGGGGTCTGCCTGCCCCAGCCTGGAAGGCGACGCACCGTGCGGACTCAGGAAGTTGCCCGACCCGGGGGGAAAGCTCCGTGCCCTCCCCTGTAAGAGCGGGCGGGCGGCAGGCAAACCAAAATGCGGAAAATTCACTAAAGAGCTCCCTGACGGCCTGCCGTGCAGACGTAGGAGTCAAGTTTAAGACTCGGGGAAGCAGGTGGGGGAGAGCGCAGAGTTCACAAACTGGTAATGATCCACCAGCTCCGTCGCAAGGCCCAGACCCGGGAGGGGGGCGGTCGTGGGGGGGGGGGGTCGTGCCTCCTCTCCGGAGTTGGGGAGCTGATGGACCTGACGGGCTCTGGTCCTCCCTCCAACAGCCCTCTTCGGCGGCGGGCCGGGCCCTCGGCAACATCAGCTCCGTTCCGCATGGTTCACGGAGTGCGACCCTCCAAGACCACTCCGAGGCCATGTGGCCGGGGCCGCGGAGCGCCCGAACCCGGCGCGCGTTCAAGAGGTGAAACCAGAGGAGAGGCGGTGCGGGAGGAAATCCAAAGAATGGGATGTCGGGGTACAAGACTCACTTCCTTTGGGCTTTGTCCTTCTTGGCCTTGGTCCTTTTCTTTCGGGCCTGGAGCGCAAGCACTGCAGGAGAGAGGGATGGATGAAGGGCGAATGTGGAGTAAAGGAGGCGACCAAGGTGAGGGTGGAGACCCAGCAGGGGCGCGAGGCCCGGGTGCTGGGCCTGGCCGAGGGGCGGCTCCGGGACGAGCGCCGCGGCTTCGGCGAGGCGGCCGGCCGGGCGGCGGGCGGCCCGCGGGGCGCAGAGCTGCGCCCAGGCGGGGTGCGCCGGCGGGGGCTCGGGTCGGGTCAGGGGGCCGGCGGGCCGGGGTCTGCCTCGCCCGCGGGGGGCCGGGCCCTGCAGCGGCCCCAAGGCGCGGGCCGGCCTGGCGGGGAACAAGGGGCGATGAGTGCCGGCGCGGAAGGACGCCCGGGCTGAGGGGCGCGGACCTGCAGCCCAGAGGCTGGGGGTGAAGGGCGGCGCCACCTCAGCGGGGGGGGGGGGGGGCGCCGCACGCCCGGGGACCGGACTGCGGCGGCTAGGCAAAGCTCCGACGCGGTCCCGGGCCTCGCCCCGCCGGCCGTTGCCCCTCGTGGCGGAGGCCGCTCCACCGCTCACCTTTCCGCTCCATGGCGAGACCGGTAACCGCCAGGCGCCTGCGCACTCGAGTGGCGGTGACTCCCGCTCCCGCCGCGGCCCAAAACCAAGCCCGCGCACACTCCGCCCCCCAGTTCCCGCCCCGCCCCCGCCCCACGACGGCGCGCGCCTGCGCGTTGAGCGCGGAGCCTACCACCTGCTCTCGAGGAGGGGGGGCGGCGGTGAAGAATCGGGGGCTGGGAGACGGAGAGAACGCCGAGCGTGAATGCTACGGAGGTGTTTAAGAATCAAGCTTGGAAGCCTGGCGCGCTCAGGTTCGTTCAGACTGCCGTTCAGCAGAGGCGAAGGCCGTGGCCTGGAGGGTTCCCTGCGTGCTGAGTCAGTGCTCCGCAGCCTGCTGGAGCCCGCCTCAGTTTCCTGGTCTGTGAAATGGATTTAATCAGGCGTGTCCCAGTTCTTTCGCTGAGCTTTTGTGAGGCCCAATGGAGATACTATAGAAAGAAAGTGGTGGGGAGGGGCGGGGGGAAACATTACAAGTGTTAAAGAAAGGCGGAGCAACACCAAAGAAAGACTGGAAGGAAGAAACCTGTGATCCTGTCCTCACTTGAAACGTGGAAACTTTAAAAGTGAATTTTCTCTTAAAATGTCACGTTTAAACTTTAAAAGTGAATTTTCTCTTAAAATGTCACGTTTAAACGAAGGCTGTGGGGTGCCTGGGTGGCTTAGTCGGTTAAGCGTCCGACTTTCGCTTAGGTCATGATCTCTCGGTTCGTGGATTCGAGCCCCGCGTCGGGGCCTGGAGCCTGTTTCAGAGTCTGTGACTCCCTCTCTCTCTGACCCTCCCCTGCTCACGCTGTCTCTCTCTCCTAGAAATAAATAAAAATACTTAATAAAAATAAAAAAATAAACGAAGGCTGTAAAGGAAGGAAAGGAGAGAATAAAAATGTTTTCTCATTTTACCACTAGCATCTTTTCAGTACGTGATAAATAATAGTTGTCTTATAGGGTTTGTATGCTTTTCTAAGTGCATTATCTCATTGGATGTATATGACAACTTAAAAGCAAAATATCACCTCCACCATACAAAGAAACAAAAAGCTGGAGAGGATGTGGATTTGTTTATTCTTGGTGCTGCGATGCAATGATTCAGTCATCAAACCCTTTTTGTAAAGCAAGGTTAGCAAAATCTTTCTGTAAAGAACCATATAGTAAACATCAAGGCTTGTGGACCGTAAGATCGCTTTCTCAACTACTCAATTCTGCCACAGGAGCTCAAAATGAAAATATAAAATAAAGTCTGTGTTCCAATAATGCTTTACTTGACGGTTCCTGAAATTTGCATTTCATGTCATGAAACATTATTCTTCTGTTGATCTTTTTTCCCAACTATTTCAATCATTCTTGCTTTAGGTCTTAGTTTTCCAGCCCCTGTTGTACTGCAGCTGGACAAGGCAGAAGCTCTGAAGACACTTGCCCTAAAAGAAGTTAGACCCTAGTGGGGAAGACAAACAATTAACTGAGAAAGGAAGATGAAAGTAGGATAGTACTGCACAAATGAAGCATAGGGGCTTGGGCGGGATTTTGCTGAGCAACGTAAATAATTACATCTAGCCAGGGAGGAGTCAGCTTTTGAACTGGGGCTTGGGAAATGTGTAGAGTTTCCATAGGCGGAGAAAGGAGATGTCAGGCATTCCTGAATGAGAAAATCAATTGAGCAAAAAAGGACCGACTTGGAAATGGGTGGGGGCTGGGACTGGTAATGAGTGAAGTGGACCAAGTGGAACGTGAGGCCAGAAATGCAGGATTGCCAAATTTGAAATTTAGATAATTAATATCTTTTGTATGGAACCTGAATGATAGCATTTCTGGACATATTGCAAAAGAGCACAGTGCCTGTTGGCCAAGGAAAACTGCATCCCAATTTCCAGCCTACTCTCTGCTTAGGACCAGAAGGAGAGTAGGGTCTGACCATGAAGCCCTGGAGTTATGAGGATTCTTCTAGCTCGGGAAGACCTCACATGACTTAGAAAAGACCAGAGAGGGGCACCTGGGTGGCTCAGTCGGTTAAGCATCCAACTTTGGCTCAGGTCATGATCTCATGGTTTGTGGGTTCAAGCCCCACGTTGGTTTCTGTGCTGACAGCTCAGAGCCTAGAGCCTGCTTCGGATTCTGTGTCTCCTCTCCCTGCTTATGCTCTCTATCTCTCAAAAATAAATAAACATTAAAAAGAAATCTTTAAAGAGAAAAGACCAGAGAGCTGTGGTAGCTGATGAAAAGTTCCAGAATCGAGAAAGTACCCTCCACCGGAAAGTAAGCTCTATGAGGTTGGGGACCCTGTTTGGCTTTTCCTTGATGTATCCTCAGTGCCTAGCACAGTGTCCAGCCCTCAGTAGGTACTCAAGTATTTGTCTAATCAAAGAATAAATGATGTGCAGTTTATGAGAAAGTTCTGGATGAGAGAGAAAACACCGAGAAGGACCACATGAAGCTGCGCTAAGACCCAGATGGATTACTGGAGATTCATTAAAAAGGGACTAAGTTTAACTTGGCATGAATTGGTCATACCTGCTCTGAGTGATCACTGCTTCTCTCTCGAAGAGCTTACCAACTGTTTAATAATGCATTGGAGGGTTTTTCCAGAGTCCATGTCAAGGTCACTGAATTGAGTTCCCTGAATTGACCGTTCCTTCCTTTTTTTCATTTGTTCTCCTCATTCCCTCAGTATGCTTCAGTTCTCCATTTTTTCCAAAATCTTTCTAATTGCTCATATAAGCTACTTTGTTTCCCCCCATTCTAAAGCGTATGCCTTTTCTATGCTTCTTGCTTTAAACGTAACTTTAAAAATTACTCCTTGCTCTCTCACCCCTACTTTCACAAGGCTTGTCCCATCCTGGACTTCACCTTTCTTCTTCAAGTGGTGGCCACACTTGCATACATACTCCCACAACTGTTTTTTTCAGGTTCTTTTAAAAGTAGAATTATTCAGGTGCCTGGGTGACTCAGTTGGGCTGATCATGATCTCACATCAGGCTCTGCTGACAGCTCAGAGCCTGGAGCCTGCTTTGGATTCAATGTCTCCCTCTCTCTCTGCCCCTCCCTCGCTCATGCTCTGTCTCTGTCTCAAATATAAATATTTAAAAAAAAATTTTAAGTAGAATTATTCAGAGAATGTGAACTGTTCAGGAGTAGTGTCAGAATTTAATTTCTGAAATGATCCCATGCTCCATGAGCTAATTTTTTAAGACTGCCCTGGAATCTTCCCTATTGCTTATTTGAAAGTTTTGAAATTTGTTCACCTAGAGTTTAGGGCATGCTTTGGTTACCACAAACTCTTACACTTTGTCCAAAGTTTTGATGTGAATGAAATCCCAAGTTCCCTTCATGGCTACCCCTTTGTCTTGTGAGATGAAATGGACAACGGAAGAAAGTGAGAAAACATCAGACGCTGGGAGCCTGGGTGGCTCAAGTGGTTGAGTGTCAGACTCTTTTTTTTTTTTTTTTTTTTTTACAAATAGTTTATTGTCAAATTAGTTTCCACATAACACTCAGTGCTCATCCCCACAAGTGCCCTCCTCCATGCCCATCCCTCCTTCCCCCCACATCCATCAGTCCTCAGTTTTTGTCAGCATTCAAGAGTCTCTCATGGTTTGCCTCTCTCCCTTTCCCCCACCATTTCCGCCCTTCTTCTCCCCCTTGTTCCTCCGTCAAGTTCCTCCTAATCCTCCTATACGTGCAAACATATGATATTTGTCCTTCTCTGCCTGACTTATTTCGCTCAGCATAACACCCTCAAGGTCCATCCATGTTGCTACACATGGCCAGATTTCATTGTTTCTCATTGCCATGTAGTATTCCATGGTATAGATAAACCACATCTTCTTGATCCATTCATCTGTTGATGGACACTTAGGCTCTTTCCATGTTCTAGCTGTTGTGGAGAGTGCTGCTATGAATGAGTGTCAGACTCTTGATCAGACTCAGGTCATGATTCCAGGGTCATGGGATCGAGCCCCAGGGTGGAGCCTGCTTGAGAGTCTCTTTCTCTCCCTCTGCCCCTTTCCACTGCTCCTGCTCTTTCTCTCTCTCTAAAAACAAATAAATAAATAAAAATAGAAAAAAATACACCAGATGCTGTATTTTGAAGATTCCCAGTAGATGTCTACATAATTGGAGAACCCCAAGAGAATTTCACACAGTTTTGTAAAGTATATTGGGAAAACATTCTACGCTTAAGTTTCAGGAAACACGTGGCATGTTTAACAGCATAATTGAAGAGAATTGGATGAAAGGACTGAAGTGTGGCTAGGGCTAAGGGAGACCAACAAGGGACAGTGAGGCATCTGGGGACTAGCAATAGTGGGAGTCTTCACCACCCCTAGGCCTGAAGGGACAGGAGGTGGGGGGGGGGGTGTTGCCAGAACCCAGCAATAGCTTATATTAGCCTGCTTAGGGCTGCCATAAGGAAGACCACAAACTGGGTGGCTTAACCCACAGAAATTTCTCGTCTCCCAGTTCTGGAGGCTAGAAATCTAGGTATCAGGAGGGATAGCTCCTTCTGGGGACAGCGAGGGAAGGCGCTCTCCTCTTTCCTTGGCTTGCAGATGACCATGCCTCTGTATCTCTTTATATTTTCTTCTGTGTGTGTCTCAGTCTGTGTCCAAATTTCCCCTTCTCGTAAGGACATCATTCGTACTGGATTAGGACCCATCCTGATCATCTCCTTTGATTTGACGACCTCTGTAGAGACCCTATCTCCAAATAAGATCACTTTCTGAGGTGCTGGGGGTCAAGATTCCAATATATCTTATTTTAGGGGGGAGGACACAATTCAACCCATATCAGAATTGTAGTGATAAGAAAGAGCTGCCTGGCAGTAGCTGTGTCCCTTGGTAAAAGGACAAAGCCACTGCCCAGCAGGCAATTAAACACCCAACTTCTTTCCCTCTCATCGTCTCAGGCTACTGCCTCCCCTTGAGTGAACCCAACCAGAAGTTAGAAGACAAGGGTGCCTGGGTGATGCAGTCCACACAGGACAGCCTCCCAGGGCACAGAAAGGGTGGAGAAGGGTGGAGGGGCAAACAGCATATCCAGCACGGCCTGTCTGGGCAGTCTAGAGGGTACACCCAAGGTGGCTAGTGCTTTTTAAGCAAGTAAGTCAGCCTTCTGGGCTCCTTGGTCCCTGGAGAAGCTTGAGAACAGAAAGCCCCCTTTCTGGCGTTTTCCCCCCTATAAAAGCTCAAGCTTCACAAGAGAATTGTGTTGGAGTGAAGGCTTGGGGAGACCAGGTGGAAGAGAAGAGTAAAAACCTTGGTGTGGTGGGATGGGAAATGATGTAAGTTTCGTTGAGGTCTTAATGTCTCTGCCGTTTTGGCTGCTCTGATCACAGCAGGAAACTTGGAGGAGAGAGGAGATTCTCTGGCAATGAGCAGGTTACAGAGATCAGTGGTCCCAAAGGCAGCAGGAGCCCTTACTCTGCTCCCTGGAACACCAGTTAGGTGTTGCCAATTGACCTAAGATGATCGTGTCCAACCCTGCCTTCTTTTCCATTGGTAATAATACCTGCCAGAGAAGTCCGAAGTGATGAGGGGTTGCCTGCTTCACACCCTCACTCCCAGAATCTAAACAAAAAGTTGCAGACTATAATCTGCCACGCACGCGCGCGCGCGCACACACACACACACACACACACACACACACACACACACACACCATTTGTTAAGTGCTCATTAGCCGGCAGGCACAAAACAGCTCCTGTGTAGCTTCTTCAAGCTCTCTCTGTCCTTTCGGATGCTCTGGCCACGGCATGAATCTAAGCTTCACTCAGGGCGGGGCAACAGTATCACAGAGGAAGGACTCTTGTCTCCCACAGAGGAGGCATCAGGGAACCCGAGAGGGAGTCTCCTTATACTTCACTATACCGTTCCAACCCTGATCCATACCACACCAGAGGTGACGCCAGACACGGGCTTCCACTCCCGAGATGAATTGATGTTCGTTTGCGTAATGATTGTTATTTTAAAAAGCTGTCGTTGGCCAGATTTGTGGGAATCGATTACTCTGAACCCTGCGTCTAAACCATCTTCTGACGAGGATATTCACAAACTACTGCTGGCGGGGGAAGCTCAGATCACCCTACGGAGCTGCACCTGGGAGTAACTCTAAGTAGCGCCCACAAATGTCATTGTGTCTTTGCCAGAAGTTTTAACATGCCCACGTGTTTTATTTTGAAAAGGTGCGTTCATGTCTTGAAAAATGCCAATTAAAGAAAAAGAAAGAAATGTGGGAGTCCAGCACCAGGGGAATGGTTAAAGTGTTACAGCGCCTCCCCTCCGGGTGAGGTGCCCAATCAGGGACACATCAATTCCTCCCTAAGGTTGTGTAAGTACCAGAAGAACATCCTCACCTAGAATGTGCTTCCCTGCCCTTGGTTCCAAGGATGTATGCCGAAGTATTTTAAGGGCAATTATAAACATCATGAGGCGGAATGCCTCTACGGGGCTGCCAGCCCAGGCTAGGATGCTCTTCTGTACTAAATATGTTCAAGGGGCCGTGCAGATTTAGACAATAAAAATAATGGACTGAAGATCAGAAGTATGTACCCTGTTTTCTGAGCAGTGCCTGAGCCAGGCTCTCATGGGACCTTGGGGAGAGGAAGTCCATAGTGACAGGAATTTAATTTCTCTGGCTTGGCAATCTCAGGGTCAGAGCCAAGGCAGCGTCGGCCATACACAGCAATGGTTTACACACTTGAGTTCTGAAATCCACCCGCTGTGCACTGTTGAACCCATCTTGCGTTTTCTTCTTGCAGATACTTTCCGCCATGCTCATCCTTCGTGACAAATTTGTCAAGCGCCTGCCTGCAGGCCAGGGCTGTGAGTAGCAGAGAAGGAAAACACCAGCTCCTTGCCCTATAGGACTTAATAGCTAACTTGTATAATAATTACTGTTTACTAGACACTGTTGTCCCTCAGCTGTCAAACACCACCACCAAATAAGTGCTATTATCATCCTCCGTGTTTGGCAGATGAAGAAACTGAGGCACAGGGGCGCCTGGGTGGCTTAGTCAGTTGAGCGTCCGACTTTCGCTTAGGTCATGATCTCGCGGTTCGTGAGTTCGAGCCCCGCGTCGGGCTCTGTGCTGACTGCCAGCTCAGAGCCTGGAGCCTGTTTCAGTCTGTGACTCCCTCTCTCTCTGACCCTCCCCTGCTCGTGCTGTCTCTCTCTCTCTCCTAGAAATAAATAAAACATTTAAAAAAAAAAAAGAAAGAAAGAAACTGAGGCACAGCCAAGGCCATCCAGAGCGCCCAGGTGGCTCAGCCCTTACGCATCTGGCTTCTGCTCAGGTGGTGATCTCACCATTTGCGAGTTCCATTCCCACACTGGGTGAGCGCGAGCCCCGCCTCAGGTACAATACGAGCCCGCTTCAGGTGAGCCCTACCTTTCCCTCTCTCTCTCTCTGCCTCTCTCTCTGCCTCTCTCTCTCTCTCTGCCCCTGGCTCACTTGCACCCTCTAAATAAATAAATAAATAAATAAATATATAAATACATAAATACATAATAAATAACCAAGGCCACCCAAAGTAGTGAGAGGCAGGGTTTTGAATCTGGGCTGTCAGGCTCCTGAATCCATACTGTTGGCCACAAAGCATATGGCCCATCTAGTTTAGCGAGGGGTGGGCAGGTACATAAATAATTCACATTGAGCATAATGGTAGAAGCACAGAGTACCATGGGAGCACAAAAAAAGAGGTCCAGGCGGCTCAGGATCTGAGGAGGGACCGGGGGAGGCGTCTCCTGAATGAGACGACACCTGGGCGGCGCTGGAGAGCGCGGCTGGGTGTCAGCTGGGAACAGAAGGGAGGGGAAAGATCTGCGGCCTGATAAGCTCCGTATTGGGGCCTGGGGGCGGGGCTTAAACACCGCAGCATCTCCAGCGAATAAAAAGTGGCGCGGGAGGTGGGACGGAGTTTGCTCCACGAATGGTTGCTGGGCCTCTTCTATGGGTAGGACTGCGCTTATTGCTGAGGGTGTAGCTGGGACCGAATGTCTCAGGAGCTTGAACTTGAACTTTCAAACATTTTGCTCCCTTAACTTATTAAAATAACACTTTAGAACTACCCCCGTGCCAAGCATTCAACAAACTAGAAACAGAAGGGAACCTCCTCAATCTGATAAAGAGCATCTATGAAAACCCCCGCAGCTGCCATCATATTTAATGGAGAGAGACTGAATGCCTTCCTTCTAAGATCAGGGATAAGACAGGGATGTCCACTTTCACCACTTCTATTCCGTATTGTACTGGACATTCCAGCTAGAGTCACTAGGCAAGAAAATTAAGTTAACGCATACACATTGGAAAGGAAATTGACACTTTAAAATAAAAGTGTTTCGGGGGCGCCTGGGTGGCTCAGTTGGTTGAGCATCTGACTCTTGATTTTGGCTCAGGTCATGATCTCGTGGTAGTGGGATCCAGACCACCCCCTCCCCCCGACCCTCCCCCCCTTGTTGGGCTTCAAGCTGAGTGTGGAGCCTGCTTGTGATTCTCTCCCTCTCTCTGCCCCTTCCCTGCTTGCGTGCACGTGCCCTCTCAAAATAAATAAATAAACATTAAAAAAAAAAAAAGGGTTACATCAGTCTTGAATGCCATCCAACGGAATTTTAAACTATAGCAATTTGATACCCACCACAATTCATTTATATATGTAAATAAAGTAAAATCACTTGGTTAACTACAAGAAATTTTACGTTATTCCATTTTCTCCTTGAACTTGTGCTTTTATTCCATTTTACTCTTGCAGAAGATTCTCCTCAAGTACTATAATTTTATGCTTGAAAGTTTTTATTGATCATCCTATCATGCCTCTCTACCACAGAACTGTGCATTTACATTGAAATTTAATTTTTAAAAACATTTCCTGTGATCATAGTCTTCTAAAAACTTTCTTACCTGTTATTACAAGTATTCTTATTGCAGTATTAATCAAAGTAAATATATAGCATCATTTTTTGATAAATGAAATCTTATTGCAAATTTTACCTCAGTAGAAGGCAGGTGATTTTTCTCAACGAGTCCTGCATCATTCAATTCCTATTTTTTTGGTAATGGCCAAAACAATTGGCTTGTATAAAATGAGTAGATAGGAATAGAGTTTTGTTCTCAGCAATATAATTCTCAGAGTTCTTTTGCAACTCCTTCCAAATAATTTGCCAAAGATCATGCAGTAACCATCACCAAAGCTTATTTTAATGACCCATCAACTGACAATTCCAGGAGGTGCTCATTGAATTTTATCAAAATCAAATAATTTGAAACTATCTGACTTGGGGACACCTGGGTGGCTCAGTCAGTTAAGCATTCGACTTCAGCTCAGGTCATGATCTCACGGTTCATGGGTTTAAGCCCCGCATTGGGCTCTGTGCTGACAGCTCAGAGACTGGAGCCTGCTTTGGATTCTGTGTGTGTCTCTCTCTCTGCCTCTCCTCCATTCAAGTTCTGTCTGTCTCTCTCAAAAATAAATAATAAACATTAAAAATTTTAAAAATAAAGTTATTTACTTTCTTAATCTAGATGTCAGTATTTCTATATATATATAATATGTATATATATATATGACTATTTATTAATTTTTGAGAGAGAAAGAAACAGAGCACGAGTGGGAGAGGGGCAGAGAGAGACACACACACACAGAACCTGAAGCAGGCTCCAGGCTCTGAGATGTTAGCACAGAGCCTGACACGGGACTCAAACTCATGGACCATGAGATCACGACCTGAGCTGAAGTCGGATACTTAACTTACTGAGCCACTCAGCCTCCCCAGACACCAGTATTTCAATATGTCCTTTTGTTTGGACCCCTGAAAGGAAGTCAGTCTGTGGGACAAAGGTTGCAAGATACTGTGGGCTTGTGTTTTCCCATGAGAACTTACAAAAAGTAGTTAAAGCCCTTCTTTTCTAATAAAAGAAAAATACACCTGTCTTAATTAAGCCTTTTAATACACCTGTCTGAATAATCTTGGAAACACCCTTTTCCTGCTGGCTCCGGTTTAGCTCCAAAATGGCATTTGGTTACGTAAGCATTCAGCCCCTGTGAAACCACATTCGTTTTTTGATACATTTGATCCATATTTGGCTTCTATGGAGGATAAAGAAGAAAAGCTTAGAAAAAGAAGATGGCTTAGTATATTGCAGAAGGTTGACACCTCTCCCAATATACAAATACATACACTGAAGTCACTGCACAGGCTAATTCGTTATATTAAGTGGGACCAAAGTTAGCTGCTGGAATACCTGATAAGTGGGGACAGTTTTGCCATTTCCCAAGCTAATTGTGGCACAGAATCACCCTGTGTTTGCAGTCATGTGGGCGGAAGCAACGTCAGGCATCTGGAGACAGCTATCCACAGATTGATTACATCCACTGCCTCCTGTCTGATTTGCTTCTGATTATAAGGAATCCCGTTGCTGGAGAGTGTTACAGAGCAGAAGCCCCCTCCCCCCTTTTTTTTAAATGTGTTTTTATTTTGGAGACAGAGCACAAGCAAGGGAAGGGCAAAGAGAGAGAGAGACAGAGACAGAATCTGAAGCAGGCTCCAGGGTCTGAGCTGTCAGCATAGAGCCTAATGTGGGGCTCGAACCCACGAACTGTGAGATCATGACCTGACCCAAATCTGAGTGCTTAACCGATTGAGCCACCCAGGCGCCCCAGAAGCCCTCCCTGAAGGGAAAGCTGCAGGTACATTTTTGCTCAGGGACTCTGGGCAAGGGGACCCCCTCTTCTCCATGAGTTTCTGTGGCCATAGCAGATCGCTTTATGCCCCAATTCAACAGTGGAACCTCAACTTTGGTTTTGATGTTCATGCCCTGTGTCTGTTTCACTCCTCCGCTGTAACAAGACTTTTGGAACATTAAAAAGACCCTGGTTCTTACATGTATTTTGAGCCGTGGCTTGCGATATCGCTAAATAGGACTTTCCCTTTTAGCCTGCGGTATATCCGCCCTGCTGTAACCTGCAGACGCATGACATGGGATGGAGCGGTTGGCTTCCTTTACCGTCAACGTTATGGGAGTTTTTTTTTTTTTTTTTAAAGAGTATCCTTATAAATAGAAAGTTGAGAGTTCCCTGGTGAGAACAGGAACCAGTCAAGGCAAAGGAAACTCTCCTGTTCTCAAAGGGCATCAACTAGATCTGCTTTTATGTGTATTAGACACATGTCCATGTAAGGCTCTTTCAGTACAATATATAAGCTTAGTGTTAGTGTCTGTCAGATGTGATCTGCTGCTACTTAGATAAGTGTGGTGCCTATTGAGACAACAGAGGATAGAGCTACAGGTGTTCAGTGAGGCTACAGAAACATTTTGCTGATGTAACAGTTTGGTTTTTAACATCTGGTAATTGAGTGATGCAACGCTGGGGCACTTGCTATAAAGAATTCTATTCCTTATTGAAGAATAAATTATTTATATTGGGTCAGTGTTTCAACAGTAAGACTAATTTTTTTTTAATGTTTATTTTTGAGAGAGAGAGACACAGTGCAAGCGGGGGAGGGGCAGAGAGAGAGGGAGACACAGACTCCGAAGCAGGCTCCAGGCTCCAAGCTGTCAGCACAGAGCCCGACATGGGGCTCGAACCCACAGATCACAAGATCATGACCTGAGCCAAAGTCTGACGCTTAACGGACTGAGCCACCCAGGCACCTGGAGTATGACTAATTTTTAAAGTTTTTTTTTTTAAAGAATTTATCTATAATCTTCCAAAAGCAGTGGTGCTTGTAGATACATAAAGTAAGCTTTGGAAGTCCAAAAAATAAAGACTGCTTTCATTTTAGGGGGAAAAATGCAATTTTCTGGCCACAGGGGCATAGTAGAGTTCAGTTAAGTGTTGATATAGTTTATATTCAGTCTCCATGTCTCTTCTGCAAAAGGTAAACTGTTAAGTAAACTGGTTTTCTAAATAACACTTCTTAAAATTTCAGATTTATTCAGTTGGTAGTAGAGTTTTGTTTTTAATGTTTATTTTTTTTGATAGAGAGAGAGAGACAGAGTGCAAGGAGGGCAGGGGCAGAGAGATAAGATGACACAGAATCTGAAGCAGGCTCCAGGCTCTGAGCTGTCAGCACAGAGACTGACAAGGGGCTCGAACTCACAGACTATGAGACCATGACCTGAACTGCAGTCTGACGCTCGACCGACTGAGCCACCCAGGCACCCCAAGTTGGTGGTAAAATTTTATTTAAAGGCCTTAGCTATTAATAGGTCAATGAGTTCTTTAACTTAAAACAGACATTTGGGGTGTTGCAGATGCCACCGCCCTGGGGCCACCCCAGCGGACCAGCCGTGGTCAACCCCACAGTGGTATTCTTCGGCATTGCCGGTGACAGCGAGCCCTGGGGCCGCATCTCTGTTCCAAAGACAGCAGAGGACTTCAGTGCTCTGAGCGCTGGGGAGCAAGGATTTGATTATAAAGGTTCCTGCTTTCCCAGGATTATTCGGGGATTTATATGCCAGGGTGGTGACTTCACATGCTGTAATGGCCCTGGTGGCAAGTCCATCTATGAGGAGAAATTTGATGATGGGAATTTCATCCTGAAGCACACAGGTCCTGGCATCTCGTCCATGGCGAGTACTGGACCCAACACAAACACTCCCCAGTTCTTCATCTGCACTGAGTGATTGGATGACAGGCACGTGGTCTTGGGCCGGGTGAAAGACGGCAGGAATCTTGTGGAAACCACGGATGCTTTGGGTCCAGGCATGGCAAGACCAGCAAGAAAATCACCATGACTAACTTTGGACGCATCTAATACATTTGACTTGTGTTTTTATCTTTACTCTAAGACTATTCCTTGGGGCCCCTGGGTGGCTTAGTCGGTTAAGCGTCCGACTTTCGCTTAGGTCATGATCTCGCAGTTCGTGGGTTCAAGCCCCGCGTCGGGCTCTGTGTTGACTGCCAGCTCAGAGCCTGGAGCCTATTTCAGAGTCTGTGTCTCCCTCTCTCTGACCCTCCCCTGCTCACACTGTCTCTCTCTCTCTCCTAGAAATAAATAAAAATATATTTAAAAAAAACAATAGCGAGGTGCTATTATTCCCTTTTATAGATGAAGAAACTGAAGCTTCAGGGTTTTAAACAACTTGCGTGAGGTCACAATACCTAATAAGAAGCAGATTTAAAGCCAGGTACGTCTGATTCNAAAAAAAAAAAAGACTATTCCTTCTGAGCCGAGGAGCCGCCCCTTTACCCCCATCTGCTCAAAATACCCTATAATCTTTGTGCTCCCGCTGTGGGTCCGTGGGATCCATATTTTCCTTACCCCCCTCTGAATCTAGCTGGATTGCAGAGTTAAGTTTATGATTATGAAATAAACACTAAACAAAAACAACAACCAGAACTCCTTTCACTCCAGACATTTGGAACAGCTATTGCAATGTAATCCTGTGTGTGAGTTTTTAAACATTTTTAAAGTGTTTGTTTGTTTTTTTACTTTTGAGAGAAAGAGTGAGTGGAGGAGGGGCAGAGAGAGAAAGAGAACCTGCAGCAGGCTCCACGCTGCCAGTGCAAAGCGACATGGGGCTCAAACCCATGAACTGCGAGGTCATGACCTGAGCGGATGCTTAACCGACTGAGCCACCCAGGAGCCCCCTGTCTGTGACTCTTAAGTTGACATGGAGAGTCTAATCATTGATTCTCATGAGGAGTTCCTCTTTCCATGGTAAGTTTGTGAACCATGAAGAAAGTGAGACTAGAAGCTGCCCAAATAAATCATACAAAAGTAACTCCCGTGGCTGCTTATATTGAGGTAATTGTTAAACTGTAACTAATAATTTGGATGGCAATATTTCTCTTTGTTGTAAACCCTGATGACCAAGTTGCTTAAGTACAATTTATAGAGTTTCAGTGCAGTTAATTTTTAATGGAAAATCTGAAATCTAAATTTCAGATTTAAAAGGCACTATACAACCATTGTATCTGTAAATAAGTTTACTTCACACTTTTTTGTCGCTTAGAATAGTATGAGATACTACTTGAGTGGTCTATTTGGGAAGTAATATCCAGTTCTAGTATTTGCTTTTTAGTGTCGAACTGAATTTACAGTTCTGTCCTAGATGTTTTTCACTACGGTGGTCCAATCCATTTTTGTGTCTTTTTGTTAATGGTGAGTGCCCCTCAGTTTCCTAACCCCTGCCACAAAATGTTATTTTATATCCCTTTGGGCTATTGGCGAGACTACAAAAGAGAAAAGCTATAATAATATAACGCTAACCCTTTGACCGCTGATGTATGTTTCTACTTAATATGCCTTGTATGGCTACTTTTTTGAGCTAATAAAGTATGTTTGGTGTTCTTGTAAAAACCAGAAACAAACCAACCAGCCGAAACTAAAATACTCTCCTGATGCTCCCAGCAGAGGGCGACATAGAGTCCTGCCTCCTTTGCCCTTAAAGCCCTGCAGCATTTTCAAAATGGGGATCAATGTGCTTAGCATTATGATCCTTGGGTTATATGCTGTCTCCTCCTCCAGCCTATTATTTCCTCCAGAGCAGAGTCATTCTGTAAAAACCCAGTCATTCTGTAAAAACCCAGACTAGCATAATGCTCAGCACTTGGCAAGCACTCAAATGCTCCCTAAGTGAAAAACTCTGGAGGTAAACTGCTGCATCACAGGTTGGCCCAGGACAACTTACCCCGAGACTGGAGAAGCCATGACCCAAGGCTTCCTAAAAATGAGGGTGAGGGGGGTGCCTGGTGGCTCAGCTGGTTAAGTGTCCAATTTCGGCTCAGGTCATGATCTTGCAGTTTGTGGGTTCAAGCCCCATGTCGGGCTACATGCTGACAGCTCAGAGCCTGAAGCCTGCTTCGGATTCTGTGTCTCCCTCTCTCTTCACTCCCCCCTTCTTGTGCTCTGTCTCTGTCTGTCTTTCTCTCTCAAAAAATAGATAAACATTAAAAAATTTTTAAAAATGTGAGAGAATGGTCGTAGTTTCTGCAATTGCCTGCAAGTTCCTTAAATTGATTAAATCTAAAGAAAGGATGTAGAAACAAATCTGCAGGCCTGGAAGTTGCCTGGAGGGCCCGGTGTGGGCAGCCAGCAGTGTTTCCCGGGCTGTTTATCAGTCACTTTGAGGGGCGCCTGGGTGGCTCACGTGGTTGAGCATCCCTGACTCTTGATTTCGGCTCAGGTCATGATCTCATGGTTTGTGAGATGGAGCCCTGCATCGGGCTCTGTGCTGACGCATGGAATGGAGACTACTTGGGATTCTCTCTCTCTGTCTCTCTCTGAACCCCCCAAATAAACAAATAAACTTAAAAAAAAAAAAAAAGTCTTGAGAACAAGAAATGCATGGTAGCATGGGTGATTTTTCTCCAAGATTTAATCAAACAACCACCTTAACTTGCTGAGATTTTAAAAAGTTCTATAACGTTGGGAGGGGAGAATCCTTCCATTGCTGTGAGAAAGGCTGAGCTCTCTAGCAAAGCAAAGGAAGTACTTCAGAATGTTAACAAAATTTATCTCTAGGAAGCAGAAGTCCAAGGGATTTTTCCCCCCTGCTTTTCTGTATTTTGTAGATTTTCATTTAAGAGCAAGTATTACTTTTAGAATGAAAAACTTTATTTAAACAAATCTATATTGTGAGCTCAAAAAAGTTTCCACATGCAGATTTATAAAATAACACAAATTTAATTCAAGCACGAGGCTCCTGTGACTATGTGAAATCCAACATTCAGAGCATTGGGTATATTTAGAAAGATTTTCTCTCAGTTTTGGGGGAAAACTAGCCCTAGACTAAATGCTGCTCTGGTATCACCTAACAAAGCATCACCTGAAGTGATCAAAATGTTTCCAACTGGGGCACGTGTGTGGCTCAGCCGGTTAATCGTTGGACTTCAGCTCAGGTCATGATCTCACAGTTCGTGGGTTCAAGCCCTGCATCAGGCTCTGTGCTGACAGCTCGGAGCCTGGAGCCTGCTTCGGATTCGGTGTCTCCCTCTCTCTCTGTCCCTCCCCAGCTCATGCTCTGTCTCTGTCTCTCTCAAAAATAAACTTTAAAAGACAATGTTTCCAACCAATGTAACCATATCCCAAAACAAAGCTCAAGAATCTTTATAGGAATACAATTATATCTTATCCCCCCAAAGATAAAATTTACAATATCTAATATGATTGGTCCAGTATCCAGTAAAAGCTAATGTGTGTGCAGAGAAGCAGAAAAATATGAGAAGGAAAAGCAACCAATTGGCACTATCAGAATGTACATTGATAGAATTAGTAGAAAAGTACATGAAAGCAACTATAACTGTAGTCTGTATGTTTAGGAAACTATAAGAAATATTAAAAACATTAAGTAGAAATGTGAAAGATATATTAAAAAAAAGATCAGTATTGAACTTCTAGAGAAGAAAACAATAATGTCTGAGATGAAAAAACTTCCTATATGGGATTAACAGCTGAATAGACATGATAGGAGGAAACCAATCAGTGAACCTGAAGCTCTCACTACAGAAGCCATCCAAAATGAAACACAGAAAGAAAGAATAAAGAAAATAAATAGGCACCTGGGTGGCTCAGTTGGTTAAAAGTCCGCCTTTGGCTCAGGTCATGATCTCACGGTTTGTGGGTTCAAGCCCTGGGACCTGCTTTGGATGCTGTGTCTCCCTCTCTCCCTGCCTCTTCTCTGCTCGCACTCTGTCTCTCTCTCTTTCAAAAATAAACATTAAAAAAAAAAAAGAAAGAAAGTAGAAGAGGGGAAAACCAAAACCCAGAGTATCAGTTTGCTACAAGACAACTTCAAAAGGGGGACAACAAAAAAGATGACAGCAGATTTCTCTTTAGAAACCAGGCGAGCCAGGGGCGCCTGGGTGGCCCGGTCGGTGGAGCGACTGACTCTTGATTTCAGCTCAGGTCATGATGATCCCGGGGTCGTAGTATTGAGTCCTGCATTGGGCTCCTCACTGGGTGTAGAGCCTGCTTGGGATTCTCTCTCTGTCTCTCTCTCTCTTCCTCTCTCTCTCTCTCTCCCCTGCCCTCATGCTCTCCTTCAAAAAAAAGAAAAGAAAAGAAAAAGAAAAAGGGGTGGGGGAGGGGGAGGGGGGTGATGGGCATGGAGGAGGGCACTTGTTGGGATGAGCACGGAGTGTTATATGGAAACCAACTTGACAATAAACTATATAAAAAAACCAATTATGTACATAAAAAACCAAAAACAAACAAAATGCCTCTTATCATGTAAAAAAAATAAAAAACAAATGATGTGAACAAAAAAAGAAAAAGAAAAAGAAAGAAAGGAAGGAAGAAGAGAGAAAAGAAACCATGAAGGCAGAAGAGTGTGGAGCAGCTTTTTAAAAATACTTAAACTAGGGGCGCCTGGGTGGCTTAGTCGGTTAAGCGTCCGACTTTCGCTTAGGTCATGATCTCGCGGTTCGTGGGTTCGAGCCCCGCGTCGGGCTCTGTGCTGACTGCCAGCTCAGAGCCTGGAGCCTGTTTCAGTCTGTGACTCCCTCTCTCTCTGACGCTCCCCTGCTCACGCTGTCTCTCTCTCTCTCTCTCCTAGAAATAAATAAAAAAAAAACATTTAAAAAAAAAAATAAAGTAAAAATGATAACAATATAGTTGAGGGCTTCTGACTTACTTAGAAGTAAAATGTATGACCGCAATAGCACCAACGCTGGAAGGGAAGATGTGGAAGTATACAGCTGTAAGGTTCTTATATTATACATGAAGTCACACACTATTACTTGAAGGTAGACTGTGATGAGTTAAATACGTATACTATAAACCTGACAGCAACAACTAAAACAATCCAACGGAGAGTTGTAGCTGACAATTTAACAAAAAGGATAAAATCGAATTACTAATAATATTCGATTAATCCAGAAGAAGGCAGAGAAAAGAAAAATGGGACAAAGAACAAATGATACAAATAAAAAATAGCAAGATGATAGACTCAAACCTAACCCTATCAGTAATCACGTTATATGCAGGGGTCTAAATATCTCAAATAAAGGTGAGAGATTTTCAGAGAAAAAAATAGGATCAAATTATATGCCACCTACAAGAAGCCCACTTTAATTAAATTAGTTAATTTTAAAAATAGAATTTATTGTCAAGTTGGCTAACATATGGTGTGTACAGTGTGCTCTTGGTTTTGGGGGTAGATTCCCATGATTCATTGCTTACACCCAGTGCTCATCCCAACAAATGCCCTCCTCAAAGCCCATCACCTATTTGCCCTGACCACCCCCCATCAACCCTGTTTGTTCTTTGTATTTAAGTCTCTATGGTTTGCCTTCTAAGTGAAAAAGTCAGTCAGAGAAAGACAGATATCATATGCTTTCATTCATAAGTGGAACTTGAGAAACTTAACAGAAGACCATGGGGGAAGGACAGAGGGAACAAAGTTACAAAAAGAAACTCATTTTAAATATAAAGATACAAATATGTTAAAAATAAAAGGATAGAAAAAAGACTTACCATGGTAACACTATTCCAAAGAAAGCCGTAATGGCAATAATAATACTATTTAGCCATAATGGCAATAATAATACTAGACAATGTAAATTTCAGAGCAAAACTATCTCCAGGCACAAAGGGTGCCATTTCATAAGGAATGAATGTGTCCATTCATCCAGAAGACATAACAAAGCTAAGTATTAAGAATCGAAGAACAGAGGATCAATATACATAAGCAAAATTAACAGAATGCAAGGAGAAATAGACAAACTTATAATGGTAGTTGGAATTTTCTTTTTCTTTTCTTTTTTAAAAAGATTTATTGTATTTTACTTTAAGTAGTCTCTACACCCAACGTAGGGCTTGAACTTACAACTCTGAGATCAAAAGTTGCATGCTCTTCCTATTGAGCCAGCCCGGGGCCTCAATAGTTGGAATTTTCAATATCCTTCTGTCAATAATCAGTAGAACAAGTGGACTGGAAATCAGTAATTATTTAGAAGATTTGAACAACACTATCAACCAACCTGACCTTATTGACATTTATAAAATAATCTTCCCAACAACAGCAGAACACATTCTGTTTAAGCGCACACGGACCATTTGCCAAGGTGGACTTTTTTTGGATCATAAAACAAGTCTCAAAAAATTTTAAAGGAATCAAATCATGCAAAGTATGTTCTCTCACCACAAAGCAGTTAAGTTAGAAATCAATGAAAGGTACCTAAAAATCCCGCAAGTATGTGGAAAGTAAATAACACACTTCTAAATAACCCAGGGGTCAAAGGAGAAATCAAGAGTGAAATCATTGAGTATTTTGAACTGAATAAAAATATAACATATTAACATTTGTAGAATGTTGCTAAAGCACTATGTGAATGGAAATTTATAGCATTATAACACCAGTATTAAAACAGAAGTTCTCTAATCAATGACATCAGCTTCCTCCTTAAGAATCTGATGAAAGAGGGGCACCTGAGTGGCTCAGTCGGTTAAGCATCTGATTGCAGCTCAGGTCTTGATCTCGCAGTTTGTGAGTTCAAGCCCCGCATTGGGCTCTGTGCTGACAGCTCAGAGCCTGGAACCTGCTTCAGATTCTGTCTCCCTGTTTCTCTGCCCCTCCCCTGCTCTCTCTCTCTCTCTCAAAAATAAACATTTAAAAAAAAACTTTAAAAATCATATAAAAAAAGAATCTAATGAAACAAGGGCAAATGAAACCCAAAACAAACAAAGCAAAGAAATAAAGATCAGAGTAGAAATCAATGAAATCAAATCAGAAAAACCATACTGCAAATGAATAAAACTAAAAGATGCATGAATATAAAATATGCATATGAGTATTTTCAACATTATTGGTCATTAGAGAAAGGCAAATTAAAACCACAGTGAAATATACCTATATAGCTGTCATAAAGTCTTAAATTAAAAAGACTGAACAAAACTAGTGTGGATGAGGAGAGAGAGCAACTGAGTTCTCAGACACTGCTGGTGGAGATCTAAAACAGCACATTTTGGAAAATTCTTAAAATGTTAAGCACACATTTACCATTTGACTCAGCCATTCCATTCCTAAGAGAGGTGAAAGTGTCTGTTCATACAAAGACTTTTGCATTACTGTTTATAGCAACTTTATTTGTAATACCCCAAATTGGAAACAACCTGTGTCCATAAGCAGCTGAATGGATAAGCAGACTGTGAGATACCCACACAATGGAAAACTACATAGCAATACAAAGGGATGAATTCTTGGTACATGTGGCAACATGCATGACTCTTAATTATGCTGAGCTAAAGAAGCCAGCTCACGTTCCCCAGAAACGGCACATACTGTGTCATTCCATTTTTGCAAAAGTCTAGAAAATGAGAACCAATCTCTAATGAAAGCAGGCAGATTAGCAGTTGTCAGGGAATGGAGACTTGGCTAGAGAGGGCCAGGAGCACGGTCTTATAAGCAGGCACAAGAAAATTTTTTGGAGTAATCGATATGTTCATCTTGATTGTGGAGATGGTCTCATGGGTAGATACATAGGTCAAAACATCAACCTGGGCACTTAAAAAAATGTGTCAATTTATTACATGTCAGTTATGGCTCAATAAAGCTGTTTAAAATAAAAACTGACCTCGGGCACCTGGGTGACTCACTTAGTTAGGTATCTGACTTCGGCTCAGGGCATGATCTCATGGTTTGTGAGTTCAAGGCCTGCGTCAGACTCTGTGCCGACAGCTCAGAGCCCGAAGCCTGCTTTGGATTCTGTGTTCCCTCTCTCTGCTGCTCCTCTGCTTGCACTCTCTTCTCTCCCAAAAATAAATAAACGTTAAAAATTTTTAAACAAAAAATAAAATAAAATAAAATAAAAACTGAAGTCTGAGAACCAAAAAACAAAAAAAAGAAAAGAAATTAATCAGTCAAATATAAAAACCCTCCTTCAGATCAGGATCGATATTAGGAATCTCCAAGATCGTTTTTGTAAAAAAGAAAGCTGTCAAACGTATTTAATAACCATTTGGGCAAAACAAAAAAGGGAACATAAGACTGTATGTTTATACTTACCCCTATTTGCATAAAGAAATAACCATACTTGCTGTTTTTACATAAAGACATACTGACGGTCCTGGAAGCACACAAAAGGAAGTAATAATAGTGGTTATCTGGGTGGGGTAGGGAAAAAGGAATATGGGAATGGAAGCGTGGAACAGGGCTAGGAGCAAGATTTTTCACTGACTTAACTTTTTGAGTAGTTTTTTATTTTTTGAACTATGTAACTACTTTTACTATTTTCTTTTATTATTATTATTTTTATGTTTATTTTTGAGACAGTGTGTGCGCACGAGCAGGGGAGGGGCAGAGAGAGAGGGAGACAAGATTTGAGGTGGGCTCTGCACTGACAGTAGAGACTGTAAGGTCAAGAGTCGGATGCGCAGCGGGCTGAGCCACCCAGGCACTCCTGCTCTGCGTATATAATTTGAAATATGGCATTAATCACCATCTCTATCCTCCTCCTGAAAAACACAAGGACTTTAGAATCCTTTGTTTCTGTACTGAGAGAATTATGTTAAAAGTCTCCAACTGTGCTCTGAGATTTGTCTATTTCTCCTCTTATTTTTGTCATTTCGCTTTATATCTTTTATTTTTAAGTAAGTTCTACACTCAGAGTGGGGCTTGAACTCACAACTCTGAGATTGAGTCACACGTTCTACTGACTGAGCCAGCTTTATGTATTTTGAAACTATGTTATTATGTGCACACAAAGTTAGGATTGTTATGTAGTCCTGTTTCATTGGCCCTTTCATCACTCTGTAATGGCCCCCTTTAACCTTTAGGAATATTTTCTATCTTATACTCTACTTTGTCTGATATTAACAGCTGCCACCGCAGCTCTCTTTTGGTTAGTATTTGCTTGTTATATTTTTCCATCCTTCTACTGGTGCATATATTTGCATATTCATATTTATAGTGTGTCTCTCATAAATATAGTTGGGTCATTTTTAAACAGCAATTCAAAAAAGTCTGTATCTTAAATTTTTTTAACATTTATTTATTTATTTATTTTGAGAGAGAGCAAGAGTGAGCAGGAGAGGGCCAGAAAGGAGACAGAGGATCTTAAGCAGGCTCCATGTAGTGAGCAGAGCCCAATGCAGGGCTCAAACCCACCAGCTGTGAGATCATGACCTGAACTGAAATTAAGCGTTGGCTACATAACCGACTGAGCCACCCAGGTACCTCCCAAAACGTTTGTATCTTAATTAGAATACTTAATTTATTTAATTATGGATATAGTTGATTTTGATTGCCATCTTGGAGTTTCTTTTCTACTTGTCCCTTATATTGTTTTCTTATTCCAGTATTCCTTTGGATTAATGAAGCCTTTTTATTATTCCACTTATCCTTTTTATTAATTAAAAATTATTTTAATGTTTATTTATTTTTGAGAGAGACAGAGAGACAGACCGTGAGTGAGGGAGGGGTAGGGAAAGAGGGAGACACAGTATCAGGAGCAGGCTCCAGGTTTTGAGCCGTCAGCACAGAGCCTGATGCCAGGGCTTGAACTCATGAACTGTGAGATCATGACCTGAGCCAAAGTTGGATGCTTAACCAACTGAGCCACCCAGGCGGCCCTCTTCTTTATTAATTTTTAATTATACCTTCTTTGCATTATTATTTTAATAGTTTTTCCGGATATAATATGTACCTTTACCTTATTATAATCTGCCTTAAATTAGTTCTTTACCACTTTGTGAACAGCTTACCTCCATTTACCATCTTGCCTTTTGCATCTTTGTAGTCCTATACTTTTAACATGTTATAAATTGCACACAATATAGTTATTATTGCTTTAAATGATTACAGTCAGTATTCTTTTATATGTATTTACATATAATACATGCTCTTCATTCCAATGCTCTTCATTCCTTTTCTCAGTTCTGAACTTCCCCGTGGAGTAATTTTCCTTCAGCCTAAAGAATTTTCTATTGTTATTATTATTATTATTATTATTTTAATGTTTTATTTATTTTTGAGAGAGAGATAGAGACAGCATGGGCAGGGAAGGGTCAGAGAGAGAGGGAGACACAGAATCTGAAACAGGCCCTAGGTTCTGAGCTAGCTGTGAGCACAGAGCCCAATGTGGGGCTCGAACCCACGAACCATCAGATCATGACCTGAGCTGAAGTCAGACGCTTAACCGACTGAGCCACCCAGGCGCCCCTCTATTATTATTTTTAAATATTTTATTTCTAAGCAATCTTCACACCCAGTGTGGGGCTGGAACTCACAACCTCGAGATCGAGAGTTGCACACTCTTCCAACTGAACCAGTCAGGTATTCCAGACTAAAGAACTTTCTTTAGTATTTCTTGTAGAGTGAATGAATTCTCTTAATTTGTCAAATAAAATCTTTATTTCATCTTTATTTTTAGAGGATATTCTCACTGGGTACAGAATTTCAGGTCAGAAAATTTTTCATTTCTTTCAGAACTTGAAAGATGTCACCCTTTGGTCTTCTGGCCTCCATAGGTTCTGTTAAAAAGTCAGCAGTAAGTGTTACTGCAAGTAACACTTGCTCTTCTGCAAGTATGTGTCTTTTTCTCTGGCTGCCCTTACACTTGGTTTTCTTTCTATTTTGCTTAGGTTTTTTAAAAAATCTTTTTAAAATTAATTTTTGAGAGAGAGAGACAGAGAGACAGAAACAGACACAGACACAGAATCCAAAACAGGCTCCAGGCTCTGAGTCATCAGCACAGAGCCCGATGCAGAGCTTGAACCCACAAGCTATGAGATCATGACCCGAGCTGAACACCTGAGCCACCCAGAGCCCCTCTTTTGCTGAGGGTTTGCTAAACCTCTTGAATCTTTGAGTTGCTATCTTTCATGTTTTGGCAACTTCTCAATCAATGTATCTTCAAATATTACCTTCTCTCTTCCTTGGACTCCTGTACACATACATTAGATCATTAGACTATGCCCTCCATGTCTTGAATATTCTCTTCTGTTTTTTCTTTGTTTTTCACTATGTACTTCAACTTGAAGATCTTGTGTTTACTGTCTTTCAGTAATATAATCCTAGCTTGTGCTCTGTCCAGTCTGTTGATAACACAGTGTCCAGTGAGCGTCCAGTTTCCAGCCCTAGAATGTCCATTTGATTATTTTTCTATCGATTATAATTCTCTTTTGAAATTACCCATTTTTTCATTACTTTTGTCCATCTTTTACTCCACTTTCTTAAATATATTTAGTTTTTTTTTTTTTTTTAAGTCTTTCGCTGCTAACTACAATACCTGGATCTTCTCTGAGACAGCTTCTATTGTATACTTATTTTCTCCTTAATTATCAAGCATTTTTCCTGTCTCTTCAAATACCTTGTGACTTTTAAAAATTATATACTGGAGGGGGCACCTGGGTGGTTCAGTTGGTGAAGTGCCCAGCTCTTAGTTTTGGATCAGGTCTCACAGCTTTGTGAGTTTGAGCCCTGCATCAGGCTCTGCACTGACAGCAGGGAGCCTGCTTAGGATTCTCTCTCTTCCTCTCTCTCTCTGTCCCTCCTCCACTCTCACTGTCTCTGTCTCAAAATGAATAAGTAAACCTTTAAAATAATGTATTAAAAAATATAAATAAAAAAATAAAAATGATATGCTGGAGGTTGTGCAAAAAAGAGGGATTGAAGTCAATGTTATTTCTTCCTACATAGGATACATACTTCCTATTAGGCAAGAAAGTGAGGGACTGATCATGCTTAACTGTATTAGAGATTGAGCTGTGTTGTGGCTTTAGTTAGGCTCAGTCTATCGCTGCCTCCAAATGTCTCAAGGGCAAGATCTTTTGTATGCTTATTAAAGGCCCCTTCTTCTCATTGACTTTGTGTCTAGACAAAGGTACTTGAGACTTGGGAGATTTCATTTTGCCTTTGTAGACCAATCTCTAGCCTCCTGAGTGGCCCTGGAACTCAGTTAGTGTCTCTAAGAGAAAACCAGTCAATCTGTCACGACAGTTTAAGTGAACATCAAGAGCTTCATTAATTTTGTATTTTTCCTGGCAGAGTCCCTCTGCTTAAGAAAAGCTTGATTCCAGATTCAGCAAATAACCTGGAAGGAAAAAAATGGCCAATAATCTCAACTCACCTAGGAAGGTGTCTTTTCTCTCTTAATTTGGAGTTCTTTTACTCTTCTTGGCTTCTACAACCTTCCAATACCTTTCAAAATATTATTTCATTATTCATTTATTTTTTTTTCTTGACATTGAGGATGCTCTGTCACTTCCTACTGCATTTTACTTAGAAGCAGAAGTTTTCTCATGTTCTTTTCCAATTAGTTTAAATCATGATTCAGGGGTACCTGGGTGGCTCAGCTAGTTAAATGTCTGACTTTGGCTCAAGTCAAGGTCTCACAGTTCGTGAGTTCGAGCCCCGCATCTGGTTCTGTGCTCAGAGCTCGGAGCCTGCAGACTGCTTCAGATTCTATGTCTCCCTCTCTCTCTGCCCCAGACCCACTTGCACTGTCTCTGTCTCTCAAAAATGAATAAACATTTTTAAAAAAAGGATTCAAACAAGGTCCACACATTCCATTCTCTGAATTTATAGATTTTCCATCCTTCATTTTTGTATTTGTTTTTCAATTTACTTGTAGAAACTGGCTCATTTGTCCTGTTGAGTTTTTTGGATTCCACTGATTACCTTTACTTGGTATCATTTATCATTTTCCTCTGAGCCCTGTATTTCCTCTTTTATCATATAATTCCTATGTATTCTTTTATCAAATACTTTTTTTTTTAGAGAGGAGTGCACACTCAAGGAGGGGAGGGGCAGAAATAGAGAATCTCAAGCAGGCTCCATGCTCAGTGCAAAGCCCTATGCGGAGCTTGAATTCACGGACTGTGAGATCATAACCTGAGCTGAAATCAAGAATCAGATGAGCCAACTGAGCCACCCAGGCGTCCCTCAAACAAACTTTTTAATTGAAGTATAGTTGGCAATTCTTACACATTCTTAATGCCCAGCTCCAATGTCATTTCTTCTTAGTAGTTTGCCCTGATCCACATTCTTTCTTACCCTTCCTCTCATTTATATTTCCATAGTACTGTACCTCTCATCATCACCTTGTCATTTAGGAGTCCATGACACTCCCTCCGGCAATGTCTGTTTATAGTTTGGGAGCTCTAGGAAATCATACTTTATTCATCATTTTATCCTCATGCCATGATGTCTTAGTTCAATTGGGTGGCTGTAATAGATACTGGAGACTGAACCGGTGGCTTTTAAGCAACAGAAATTTATTTCTCCCATCTCTGGAGGCTGGGAAGTCCAAGATCGTAGTGCTGGCAGATTTGGTGTCTGGTGAGAACTCACTTCCTGTTTCGTAGATGGCCATGTTCTTGCTGTTGAAAGCAGGAGGGGATGCAAAGTAGGAGGGATCTCTCTGAGGCCTTTTAAAAAGACACTAATCCCATTAGTAATTAAAAATAATGCTCACCTAATCACCTCCCAATGGCCCCACCTTTGGGGATTAGGATTTAAACACACAACATTGGGGATGGTTACATTCAGACCAGAGCATTCCGCTCCTGCCCCCCAAAATTCATGTCCTTCTTACATGTCATGAACCCAAAGGTCTAAGTCCAATGTCTCACCTAAATATAGTCTAAATCAGATATGTGTGAGGCTCATGCTCAATTCTAATATTAGGCTTTGTGATAGTTAACATATTTAGACGCAGCTACCTAATGTTACCCATACCTACTGTTCTGTAAGCCTAGTGATTCTACATAGCTCTTCATATTTAAAAATCACACCACAGGCCCCTTTTACTGTACAACATAAGTTGCTTTGGGGTATTTTTTTTTCAGTAATGGAGGACAATTTGTGCTAACACACTTTTAGATCCAATCTGTGATGGCTTTTCAGTCTTTAGCACTTTTCTCCAGTCTCTCATTGAAGATAAAGGCTACAATGATGACCATGCTATGAAAAGTGGGCTAAGCAACCCAAACTGTAGTATTTTATAGAGTTTGAAATGTCTTAGAATTTCAGGTGATTCACATTTTGGAAGAAGACTCAGTCATTGAATTGTTACTTTATGTTTTCTTTAACGTTGTACTAATCACAAGCAATTAATTTTTTATTTAGATTATTACTTTGGGAAAGGCTGGATGTTACGGGTTTATAGCAGAATATTTTTTAAAGGTAGACTGTAGTCCAAGCATCTAGTTGGGTCTTTCTGACGTCATGCACCAATGCCAAGATTTAGCTATGTTGATGTTGAAGCAGAGAGGACCAGAGTCTAAATTCTACCACTGGCTACCTAAGTGTCAGAAGCCAACTGATTTTGTATTTAAAGACCTTCCTCTGAAAAGAATGCGGGAATAGAAGGCAGCTGGCATGAGAGGGTGGCAGCGCACAGAAACTGGGCTCTCTGTGTACTTTCTAGTCTCTTGTTTTAAGTGTGAAATATTTTGTTGGTCTTGAAAAATTACTGTGCTGTCCCTGCCACCTTGACAATTCATTCTGGGTTTGACCCCATTTTCCAATTGAGTCCTCGGTGCCATAGCAATTACCATAATGTTCCATCTGGCTGTATTCCTGGGTACTTAGCTTTTGTACCTACCCATGGCCACCACTCTTGGTTTCCCGTTTGGCTCTGCTCTCCCAGCAGTCATTGGAACGTGCTGTAGGTCTAACTTCTACTCAGCCTTGACGTGCCAGGTCATAGGTCATTGCTGTAGGGACAACTTGACACCTGAGATAGGTTCAGGCCATGCCCATAGACTTTCTTATATTTTACCTTCAAGGTACTTACCACGATTTATAATTATTTTTGTCATCTATCCTCCTCATCTTGTATCTTCAGCACCTGGGACAGTTCCTGGCACACAGTAGGAGTTCAATAAATGTATAATGTAAATGTGAACAAAGAAGCTTGTGACTCAGGCTCCCTGCTCTTTGAGGGTGCAGTTGTATATGACTTTGGGCTAGTTACAAAACTTAGATCTGAGTCTTAGTTTATATGTATAAAGTGGGGCTAATATTGTTCTAATTACTGCACAGTTTGGGGTGTGCATGGAGCAGATGAATGTTCGTAGTGAATGTTCGTAGACTGAGTGATTGCACAGGTCATCTCTGTGAATTTAAGAAGAAGATTATATATTTTAATAAGAATTTCTTTAACTTAACAGAAGAGAGAAACTGAGTATCCACGCAAGAGAAATCTCATTAATTGAATGGAAAATAAAATTCAGGATTCCATAAACCTTTGCCCAGGGATCTATATTTCTCTTCTGTTTATGGCTTAATACTAGATATTTTTTAATGGGGGGGAGGGAAATGTTTTTAATAGACTTGGACCAAACTAGTAATGATTGACTTTTTCAATTCCTAAGAGGTTTGTGTCTCTCACAGACTTTAAGTTTGGTCACCAAGAATACAGATTCTAGATTGCTTGTATCTTGAAAACAGAAGCAGTGGTGAATATGAATCTGTATATTCAAATATATATGGAGAGATCAAGTAGAGCTCTGGAGAGCTGACATTCTCATCAGTTGGTACGCTGACTAGTCTTCTGAAACAGCGGTAGGATATGATCCTGCCCTTGGGGTGATGAAAAAAGTGTTTTCAGCCTAGCAATTCCTTATATTATAAGTCTTGCAGGCTGGCTTAACTTAACCTATCTCCTTCCCCATTTCTGCCATCAGTGCAATGAAGATACCTTGCATATAAACTACAAATGCTACCCAGTTTTTCTTTTTCTTGCTCGTCTCCTCTTCACCATGTCCACCCACTTCTGGAATTTCTCCCACCCAACACTTCCTTAGGCATATAGAATATAGAAGGGAAAAGATTCAGGAAGGGTCCAAATGGAACTAGAATCATATATTTTATTTGAGCCTCATCTCTTTGGAGAAAGGGGAACAGAGATGAGAGGAGTAAGTTAGAGATGGTTGGCAAACCCCTCAGAGTGTGCAAAGAAGGAAATCCTTTTCTAGAATATCTGCTGAAGGTGAGATGAGGTGAGGCTAGACAGGGAATTCAGAAATAACTCTTGGTGTTTAGTTGTGGTCTGGGAGTGAGATCCCAGTGCTGAGCAAGGAAGAGGCCAGCAGATGGAGGAGTCCCAAGTATTGCTAGTTTTTAACTAGTCTAGGTCTTCTGACCAAGTGACCCCATTTGGGTGGGGAGTATTTGCCAAGGGAATCTGACTCCTTATTCCCAGTTCATTTCCTAAGGGTCTTGAGTATTGTTGCCTTTGGGTGAATATGAATTCATATTTTGACGCCTCCTCTCAACTGACTGTGTCCTAGACTGAGCCTGAATGGAAGATCTGGGAAGAGTAGAGGAATACAGAGGCCAGTACTGCTGCTGAGAATAACTATGAGACCTTGGCTTGGGTTTGGACTCAGGCTTAGTCTCGGGCTCCAACTCAGGTTCAGGCTCTGTTTCAGGCTCTAGCTCAGACTCGGGCTCTACTTCTGACTCAGGTTCCTTCTCATTATAGAGGTCCAGCTCTAGATCTAGTCCAGTCTCTTGTTCTGATTCGGCTGCGGGCTCCATTTCCAGGTCTAGCTCCAATTCCTCCTCTGTTATTGGTTCCTGCATTATGATACAGTCAGGATTTACGTTTTTGGAGGCTTCTAGAACACTGCCGCTCATTTTATGTCTTGGCTCTCCATTCTAAAATACACACAATTATATGGGTTAAAATTTCCAATTAAATTTAGCTTTTGAACAGTCAAAGAATTTCAGAATACAAAAAGACTTAAGATACCAGAAACCATGAGTTCCTGGCACAGTAGAAAATATTTCTGGCCTATATCTGCTTTTCATCTCTGCAACCCCTGGCTTCTCAGTTCCTCACTATTTTCAGGCTCAATCCATCCATAACTTCTGATTCCTTTGGCTTTCTAGCTTGCCTGGGTTTCATGGCCAACCAATAAAACAGTAGTGGTCTTGGAGCATTCTCTCACATCTTGTCTTCTCGATCTTACTTGTCTTTCCAACCCCCTGTGAAAACTTGGCAGGGCATATAAGGCCCTTTGTGACCTGGCTTCTTGTCATCTTCTTTAGCTTTATCTACATCTGTAGTCCCCACCCTTAACTCTAGCCATAAAGTTATCCAAAGATGGCTGGCTTCTGCTCATCTTTGCTCTCGCCGCTCCCTGTGCCTGCCTTGTCCGTCTCCATCTTGTCCACATACACTTATGCATCATTCCAGATTCAGATCAAAGATGACCAACCAGGAACACAGCTTCCTTTGTGTTCCATCTATACTTCACTCACACTTCTATCATAGTGCCAGGAATGTATCACTTTCTTTATAAATTTATTTCCCCTATTAGACTCTAAGCTCTTTGAGGTAGGGCAGTGCCTGGTTTTTGATAACCCCAATACCAGTGACTGAGCCTGTCGCCTAGCAGATGCTCCCACAGGCTTGGTCACTTACAGCAGCATTCCATAGAATTAACAACTCTCACCTCTCCTAAAACAGCTTTCTCTCTTCCATCACACAACACTCTTCGGCTTTTCCTCTTTCCTCTGTGGTTGCTTCTTTCTCGTCTATTTATTGTCTCCTCTATTTCTTTTGGATTTCTAAATGTTGGCAAGACTCAGGGCTTCTCTTCTCCATCTATACTCCTTCCATAGGCAATTTTATTTAGTCCCATAATTTTCATTATCATCTATGTGCCAGTGACTTTTTGATTATAAACCTTCCCCTGATCTGCTCTTTCAGGTACCCAATTCCATTCTGACATTTCCACTTGGATGTTTACCAGGCATCTTGAATATAATACATCCAAAGTAGAACTTGCTCCTCTCCTAGGCTTCCCTAGTTTAAATGCTCGAAAGAAATTTGACATATTCAATATCACGTCTTAGTATAAGTCCATAAGAATGTTAATAAACTAGAAAAATACTTTTTTAAAACACAGTAAATATGACATCTATCTAAAGCCAACTGTGACCATCTTAGTAGAAATATGTAAGACGTTTTTCTCATAAAATTCAGGAGTAAGACAAGGGTACCCACTAGTACTTACATTGTTCTGGGAGATGTAGCTAATGCCATAATATATGATACTGAAATAAGAATTTTGACAATTGGAAAATAAGGTATTTATATTATTTGTAGAATTTTTTTTTTATCTGGAAAACTCAAGAGAATTAACAATGAAACCTCTTAGGTCTGGTAAAAAGATTCACAAATGTAGCCAAATAATTTGATACAAATCAATAGGTTTACCATAGGCTAGCAATTGCCAATTAGAAAATACAATGAAAGAGAATATTTATTTCAAAAAGCAATAAATATGTAAAACAAAGTATAAAGTATCTAAGATTTGTCTATATAAAGAAAGTCACAGGGACACCTGGGTGGCCCTGGTTGGCTGAGTATCTGACTTTTTTTTTTTTAAATAAATCTATCTCTTTATTTTTTAAAGTTATTTATGTATTTTGAGAGAGAGAGAGAGAGAGAGCAAACAAGGAGGGGCAGAGAGAGAAAGAGACTCAGGAAGGTGCCCCGAATTAATTCAACTCTTAATTTTGGCTCCGGTTATAATCTCATAGGTTCATAGATTTGAGCTCTGCATCAGGCTCTTTGCACTGACTGTGCAGAGCCAGCTTGGGATCCTCTCTCTCCCTCTCCCTCTCCCCCTTTTGTGCATGCTCTCTCTCTCAAAATAGATAAATAAACTTAAAAGAAATTAAAAAGATAAGAAAGTCACAAAATCTTACTATGAATGCAACATTTAAACGACTGAATAGGGGCACCTGAGTGGTTCAGTTGGGTAATCCTCTGACTCTTGATTTCAGCTCAGGTCACAATCTAATGGTTTGTGAATTCTGAGCCCTGCATCATGTTCTCTGCGGACAGGGCGGAGCCTGCTTGGGATTCTCTTTCCCTTTCTGTCTGCCCCTCCCACACTCTCTCTCTGTCTCTCAAAATAAATAAATAAACTTAAAAAAAAAGACTGAATGAATGTAAAGATAGCTCATGTTCTTAAATAGGATGAACAAATACTGTAATGATATCAATTCTCAATATATTTCTAGTGCAATTGTAATGAGAATTCCAATGGGGTTCTTTTGTGGGGGAATGTAACAAAAGATGCAAAAATTTGTTTGGAAGAATAAATTAGTGAGAATGACATAGCAAATTTTGAAGTAGACTTCAAACCAAATGGTAAATGTGTTACAAATCTGTAGTAAAGCTATTAACAACAATAAAACAAAAAATTATGCTAGAAATAGACTTCAGTTTTCATAAGAATATGACATTTTATGAAAAGAGCATTTCAAATCAGTAGAGGAAAGAAAGCTTAATTCAATAGATGAGTTAGCTGTACAGATAAAAAATAAAAGATTATTCTTTAATCCCATACACTGAAATACATTCTAACTAGATTAAAGAGCATAATATGTAACCATTTAAAACATTAAAATCTAGGGGCGCCTGGGTGGCTCAGTCGGTTAAGCGTCTGACTTTGGCTCAGGTCATGATTGCACTGCTCGTGGGTTCGAGCCCTGCGTCGGGCTCTGTGCTGACAGCTCAGAGCCTGGAGCCTGCTTCAGGTCTCTCTCTCTCTCTCTCTCTCTCTCTCTCTCTCTCTCTTTCTCTCCTCTTTCTCTGTCTCTCTGCCCTTCCCCCACTTGCAGTCTATCTCTCTCTCAAAAATGAATAACTATTGGGGCACCTGGGTGGCTTAGTCGGTTAAGCGTCCAACTTTCGCTTAGGTCATGATCTCGCAGTTCGTGGGTTCGAGCCCCGCGTCAGGCTCTGGGCTGACTGCCAGCTCAGAGCCTGGAGCCTGTTTCAGTCTGTGACTCCCTCTCTCTCTGACCCTCCCCTGCTCACGCTGTCTCTCTCTCTCTCTCCTAGATATAAATAAATAAATAAACATAAAAAAATGAATAACTATTTTAAAAATAAATAAATAAATAAATAAAACATTAAAATGTATAGGAAAACAAATGATTAGTTTACTTCCTAAGTAAGAATGACTTTCTAAACAAAAGGCAAACAGAAAATAAGAAAAGGTAAATATGGGAAAGGCAATGTAATATGTAAAGCAAAACTGTCAAGTGTATCATAATTACCTGTCATAATTATAAAATAAAATAGAGAAACTTTAACTTACAGTAAAGGCAAACTACATAATTCAGACCAACCCTCCTGCTGAGGACAGCCAGAAGAGCAGGATAAAATATTTTATTTTATTCATTTTTTAAAGTTTATTTATTTATTTTGAGAGAGAGAGAGAGAAAGAGAGAGAGAGTGCACAGGAAGGGCAAAAAGAGAAGGAGAGAGAGAGAGAGAGAGAGAGTCCCAAGCAGGATCCACACTGTCAATGCAGAGCCCGATGTGAGACTCAAAGTCACAAACCATGAGATTATGACCTGAACCAAAACCAAGAGTTGGACATTTAATTAACTGAGCCACCCAGGTGCCCCCACATAAAATATTTTAAAACTTCTGCTTCAAGATACCATAAAGCTAGGGGCGCCTGGGTGGCTTAGTCGGTTAAGCGTCCGACCGACTTTCGCTTAGGTCATGATCTCGCAGTTTGTGGGTTCGAGCCCCGCGTCGGGCTCTGTGCTGACTGCCAGCTCAGAGCCTGGAGCCTGTTTCAGAGTCTGTCACTCCCTCTCTCTCTGACCCTGCCCTGCTCACGCTGTCTCTCTCTCTCCTAGAAATAAATAAAAAATATTAAAAAAAAAAAAAAGATACCATAAAGCTAACAAGATTATAATGAAGATTTGAAAAAGGTAAAAATCTACAGAGGTGAGTCTGGCATTTGGGACCACTTTTGTAGACGTGTTTGATGATCTTGAAGTGGGACATATGTGCAAAGAACAGTGCTTTTGACGGCTTTAAGGGCTTAGGATTGCCAAAATTGCATTCTAGGGTCGGCCAAGGGAGGGGCTGTGGCACACCTCCCCACAGACCCAGCTGGGCTGTGGGTCACCTGGACGGCCTAGAACACCTCAAGTCCTAAAATCAGATCAGTTACCCTGGACTGCTGGTGCCTCCAGGGACTTGGTAAAACAATGAAGTTCTTTCCAGAAGAAAAATGTCATCCTGGATCTCAAATTATTTTTAGAAACATTTTCTAAATACAATGTCTGCCACATACCCAAAGACTACCAGGCACACTAGATTTTGATGGTAAAAAATGCACATTGAATCTCTAAGGCAGTAATTCTCAAAATGTGATTTCTGTATTGGTAGCATCAGGATTATCCAGTATTTGTTAGCAATGCAAATTCTCAGGCCCTACCCCAGACCCATTGAATCAGAAATTCAGGGGACATGGGACACAGAGAGGGCCCAGTAGTCTGTGTTTTAATGGCAGATTTTGGTGATTCAGATGCATATTAAAGTTTGAGAACCGTAGGAAATCTCTAAGCATAAGCAGGGGAACCTCTGACCAGAGATGTTAAAAGAATTACTGCTCCAGATGGGGATGAACCTCAGAAGCTGTGAGGTTTCTTCCAACTGAAAGGTTTTGTGATTCTATGATTTTATAGATGGGCGTGGACTATACAGCACAGTAGAAAAAATATGTCCATTGAGGAAAAAGTTGCTCTGGACAAGCAGAGGCACATAACCTGTGGAAATTCTCAATAAGCAAGGGAAATACATTATTTTAAAAAGAAAAAGAAAGAAAAAGGCCATGTTTTATAAGCTTGGATATCTTTTACTTCTTAAAGTTTTCAAAAAAAAAAAAAAACCCTTATTGCTCTGGTAATGCTTCTCTTGTCATAAAAAAATCAAACGTGATTAAAGTGTAATACATTGATGAATCAGGGGTTTAATTAAAATGTAGTTTCTAGGGGCGCCTGGGTGGCTCAGTTGGTTGAGCGTCCAACCTCAGCTCAGGTCATGATCTCATGGCTCGTGAGTTCGAGCCCCGTGTTGGGCTCTGTGCTGAGAGCTCAGAGCCTGGAGCCTGTTTCAGATTCTGACTCCCTCTCTCTGCCCCTCTCCCACTTGCACTCTGTCTTCTTCTCTTTCTCTCAAAAATAAACATTCAAAATTTAAAAAATTATTTCTAGTCATTAGATAATATTTGGTTCCCATCTGTGTTTTAATTTCTTTTTCTTTCTCTGTGTGTGTGTGTGGGGGGGGGTACCTTTAACCTTTGCAGACACTGATTTAAAAACACTGAAGTAAGGGGGGTGTCTGGGTGGCTCAGTCAGTTAAGCTGCTGACTTTGGCTCAGGTCATGGTCTCATGGTTTGTAGTTCAAGCCCCACAGTGGGCTCTGTTCTGACAGCTTGGAGCTCACTTTGTATCCTCTGTCCCCCCCACCCCCACCCCCGCCCCTCTCCCACTAATTCTCTCTCTCTCAAAAATAAATAAACTTAAAAAATAAAAATAAAATAAATACACTGAAGTTGGCCTAGGCCTTTACTTAGTATTAACAGATAGCTAAAAGTTCTGGCTTATATATCATTCTCCTTTGCATTTGTCAGGTTGAATAAATCTTATGTTACTCACAATGTAAATAATAGCCAAAGTGTTAGACTGGCAGATCTTGACCTCTGCCAGTTCATCAGTTCTATTTTTCATCCCAATGGTGGTATAGGGATGGATTCTAAAGGTATAGCTAGGGGAGATATTTAAAATATTCAGTAATTTGGGATGGCACTGGCAGTAACCAACTTGCTATACAAGGATCCTTGAGATCTCTGCTGAGTTGGGTAATCCTCTCTTCAGTTGGGAAAGTGTCCTGAATGGCGCCCAGGTGCCAAGGCAGGGGGGGACCTTGGGACTCAGGTCCACTGCTATTTACCAACTGATAAGGGATCACTTCAACATCCCAAAGTCTGGCCCAGCCACACCCAAAAGCCTTTTCTGGCCCTTGCTCATCTCTACTTAATCAGGTGTCTCCCCCCACTCGCCCCCCACCGCTTGCCCCCCACCATGATGCCTCACATCATCCAACCTTGTCTGTTTCTGAGTAGGTTTCCTGTATCACTGTCTCAGATTCATCCACGCTTAACTCAGAGGACTCTGGAAACTTCCTTGACAAGGCAAACAGCACGGCGTCGTGGAGGGTTAGGAAGAGCTGGGCCTTGGTGATGCCAGCATCAAAGAAATCATTCCTCTCAAATTCCCTGACCACAGAAGCTGCAAACCAAACCCAGAACACACACAGGGTCAGGTGTCTGAGGAGGACAGCACCCAGGGTGCAAACAGCCCTCTCATAGGGTGAAGGATACTCACCATGACACCCTGAAATGAGCACCAAAATGTTGGCATTTTGGAAAGCATTGCACATCTGTGGGGAGAGAGTAAATCAGCGTTAGTGATCTTCATATTCACTTGGAAAGGGCCTTTTAATTAGAGGAGTTTTAATACCCTTTTGGTCATTCACTTGTCTAGGGTATATGTACCTCCGCATCCCAATTCAACTCTATAAACATTTGATGAGTGCACTTCCATATGCCAGGAAATATCTAAAGTGCTGGGAATACGAAAAAGAATCAGACGGTCTCATATGAGGTGGGGAGCAAGAGGGAGTGTTGCCGATGGTCTCGGGGTGGGGGGAGACTGTTCACACAGAGAGATAATGCTCCTGGGGTGCCTGGGGGCTCAGTTGTTCAAGCATCTGACTCTTGATTTAGGTTCAGGTCAGGATCTCATGTTCGTGAGATGGAGCCCAGTGTCAGGCTCTGCACTGACAGCACAGAGCCTGCTTGGGATTCTCTCTTCCTCCCTCTCTGTCTGCCCCTCCCCCTCCCAATAAATACATAAGCTTTAAAAACGAGAGAGAGAGAGAGAGATAATGCTCCTAAGGACAGTGCTAGAAGAGAGACAGGCATGGGTATGATGGGAACACAATGGACAGCCTTCATGAACAGCCATAGCTTGGTAGTGATTGGTATTATTGTTTAGTGTATGCATGTGACCCCCTTCTTCCTGGGGTTCACTGAGCAGAGGAGGAAACTGCGGCCCAGAGATGGTCAAGCGATAAAGTAGAGAATGGAATTCAGGAATCCTGAAGCTCATATTCGGAACTGCTTTGCAAAGTTGCATTTGACTTTAGTAAAACATCAGATATTTAGTAGTATCAGGTTAGTAAGCATCAGATACTGACCTCAAGTTTACTTCAGCCAAGTATATATTCTCTGAAGAAATAACTTAAAAAAATTTTTTTAATGTTTATTTATTTTTGAGAGAGAGAGAGAGAGACAGAGCATGAGCAGGGGAAGGGCAGAGAGAGAGGGAGACACAGAATCCGAAGCAGGCTCCAGGCTCTGAGCTGTCAGCACAGAGCCCAATGCGGGGAACTCATGAACTGTGAGATCATGATCTGAGCCGAGGTTGGACACTTAACCCACTGAGTCACCCAGGCGCCCCTGTTCAGGATATTTAAACCTGAGCCACCACCAAAAGGAGCACGAGTGAGGCAGAGGGCTGTAAACTGAGACAAGCTGGCTGAAAGGCAGATACTTAAAAGACATGAACAATAACAACCGATGTGGTTAGCTGTGCATCTGAATTGCCCACACTGCATAAGAAGGAGAGGAATGAAAACTGTCAGAGAAATCAGAGAGTAGGAGAGAAGCTGGGCCTCAGACACGGCTTCTGAAGGAAAAGTCTTCCCTGTCCTTTGTGCCCAAAGATGCAGGCAGTGAGGACGGGACCGGGGGAGACCCCGTAGGGTCCGGACTGGGCAGCCCTAGCCTTGCAGTCCCATTTTATTATGTCTTCACATCCAAGCGTCTTTTATAATATCTACCCCAGTGCAGCTGTATAGGGGAGAATCCTCGGTGTGCTTTTTTTCTGTAGCATTCAGACCTATTCCTTGAAAAAATGTGCAGCCTCCTCCCAGGAGATCCTGGGAGTTGCTGTGTGTGGCACAGATTACTGTTTCCCATTTGGTAACACGCCTTGCTTAGAGAGCCAACCCCAGTTCAATAAATTAGGGTTGGTTCATTTCCTTTTCACTGTGGTTGACCTTAAATTATCTTTAGCATCCAAGTTTCTAGCGGCCCTGGAGTCACATAGCAGCTGATCAGTGACTCAGAGGATTTGATCAGGGTGGGGGCGGGTGGGGGGGGGCAGTGGTAGGAGGGGATCAGAGCTCTTGTGAAAGCCTCCTCGGTCCTTACTTGTCTTAAGGACACTGAAGCCCGTGAATCCACGAAATGTACCATGGAGAAGTCCAGGATAATGGTGTGGATGCTGACTAGAAGAGAGGTATCCAAGATGGGGAGGAGTGACCTGTTCCTCTCCTGGGTTTCAACAGCGTCAGGCGGGGGCATCGAGCTGTTTCTAGAGGGGTCCTTAGGAAGCCAAACTTTGTCCACATCTTCGTAGTTTTGCCCTTGATTTCTGTGCGACGTGGACGATATGGTGTATGGGACTTGCTCGTCGGATGTGGCTTGGCTTGTGTCCGTGCTGTAGAAACGTGTGCAGCGGATCAGGTTAATGGAGGATGAGTCGTGGTCCTGTCTGCTTTCAAATCGTTCTGTGTAGATGACCTGGGACAACAGAGTTGGGGGGGGGTGGACCGTGAGGAGGCCGGAGCAGGGGCTGCAAGTAGTGGCAATGATGCCATTTCTGTCTCCTGACTCTCCTCCCTCTCTCCCAGGAAACCTCGCCGCAGACCAGGTGCTTGGATTTCGCTTGGACACCTCACTGTCGCTTCAGGCTCATGACAGACAAAGCCGTGTTCATCTTGCCTTATCCTTGCCGCTTACACCACCACCCTCCCAGTACTGGTGATGTTTTCATTGTCCCGTGGGCCAGGCTTAAAATAATCTTTGACTTATCCCTTCCCACTATCCCTGGGTGCCTACTAACGCTTCGTTTCAAGGGTTTCTTCCATCAGTCCCTTTTCTCAACACCTCCGTCTTTCTCAGTCTTCGTAAGAAGACAGACATTACTCGTGCTGGCCTGTCTTTCCCTTTCATTCCTTTCTTCCTGCTACGCCTGGAGTGCCCGGTTAAGGACAGCGCCAAGCACTGGGAATACAATGGCAGGCGAGAGGTGAATGCCCACTTTGCAGTCACAGGTGGTGACTACAGGTCCCACGTTCTACCCAGGGAGAGGGCACGTGTCCATTCAAAGGCTAAATAACAACATAGATGGACAGGAACTATAAGGCACAAGGGGAAGAAAAAAAAAGAGTGCTTGCTAGAGTGGTATGTTCTTGGTGATATTTCTTCTTTGTTTTTAATCTGTTGTGCTTATAATATTGCTTATAAAATAATTTAAAAAAATTTTTAATGTTTTTATTTATTTCCGAGAGAGAGAGAGAGAGAGAGAGAGAGAGAGACAGCATGAGCAGGGGAGGGTCAGAGAGAGAGGGAGTCACAGACTCTGAAGCAGGCTCCAGGCTCTGAGCTGTCAGCATAGAACCTGACACGGCGTTCGAACTCTTGAACTGTGAGATCATGACCTGAGCTGAAGTCGGGCACTTAACTGACTAAGCCACCCGTGCGCCCCTAAAATAAATTTTAAAAATACAAAAATGTGGAGGGGGGCTGCTGGGTGGCTCAGTTGGTTAAACATTTGACTCTTGCTTTTAAACAAAAAAATTTTTAAGTTTATTTAAGAGAGAGAGAGCAAGTGGGGTAGTGGCAGAGAGAGAGGGGAGAGAGCGAATCCCAGGCAGGCTCTGCACTGTCCATGCAGAGCATGAAGCGGGGCTTGAACTCACGAACCGTGAGATCATGACCTGAGCCAAAATCATGAATTGGGTGCTCAACTGACTGAGCCACCCAGGTGCCCCTATCTAACTCTTGCTTTCAGCTCAGGTCACGATCTCACGGTTCATGGGTTCAAACCCTTCCTTGGGCTCTGTGCCGACAGCATGGAGCCTGTCTGGGATTCTCTTCCTCTGTCCCTACCTTCCCCCACTCAAAATAAATATATAAACATTTAAACAAATACAAAAATGTAAAGGTAAAAACGGTACAAGTTATTATATATCATATGGCAGAAAAAAAAGTGGTATGGACGGATAATAAATTATGGCTCAAAAGACAGGGGTGTCCCTTAAGGCTTGAGAGTCACCGCAGCCAGGCCTTTGGAGGACAGGCACGGTGATGGGGAGACGCAAGTTCCTCCAGGCAGGAGGAGATCACTGCGAGCCTCCCTTTTCTCTCCCTCATCCACTCTACACTCTTGCCCTTCAAAGACTTTCATGAAAGTCCACTTGTGGTGTGTCTGCCTGAACTTACTTCCCAGGTCAAGCCTTTTGCTCTTGAGGACTCCATTCTTATTTCTATCTCAGCGTCTTTGTCCAAGTCCATCCACAGACAGGGAGTCCTCTTTTCTCCTATCAGACCTAAATCCAAATTCTCTCTCTTGCCTAGGTCAAGTCCATTGCTGCCAAGAAGCTTCCTGACTTTTCGAACTCACTCCGATCTCTCTTTACCTGAAAGCTGTTAAAATCTTTACTTAGAGTTGTTAAAACCTAAAGACACAGTTTTGAACATGATAATATACTGTATGAAATGGTTTACAATCCTACCTCATCAATTTTAAGATGGACCACTACTTTTTATATTATCTAGAAAGAAAAAAAAATCACTGCAAATTAAAGTGTGGTATGCCATCAACTATGCAATGAATCCAAATTTCAGAGATGTGAAAAAACATAGAGCACAGGATTGATAAAAGACAATAATAGCTTTGTAGCTCACATTAATACAGCATTGTCTCCCTCATTTGATTTACGATTCCATGAATTGGGGTGCCTGGCTGGCTCAGTCAGTGGAGTTCAAGCCCCATGTTGGGTGTAAAGATTACTCAAAAGTAAAATCTTAAAACAAATTCATGAATTGCTACAAAATAACTCTGTGATTTTGAGGGTCTATAGTGGGTACAGAGGTGAAACAAAATTGTCCATTCTTATAGTGGATGGGGAGTACACAGAGGCTCATTATACTTGTGTCTACTTTTATAGATGTGTTTTAAAGGACAAATGTCCTTTTTAAAAAAAAAAAGGACAATCTGGGGGTGCCTGACTGGCTCCGTCGGTTGAGCATCCGACTCTTGATTTCAGCTCAGTTCATGATCGCACAGTTTGTGAGTTCAAGCCCTGCATCAGGCTCTGCACCGACAGTGTGGAACCTGTTTTGAATTCTCTGTCTCCCTTTCTCTCTGTCCCTTCCCCGCTCACACCCCCATGTTCTCTTTCTCAAAACAAATAAACAATAAAAAAATTAAAAATAAATAAAATTTAAAAGGACGACCTGGATGTACCTTGAGGACATTATACTAAGTGAAATAAACCAGTCACAAAAAGATAAATACTGTATGATTCCACTTAATGAGGTACCTGGTGTAGTCAAATTCATAGAGACCAAAGGTATAATAGTGGTGGCCAGGGGCTGTGAGGAAAAGGAAATGGAGAGCTCTTGTTTAATGGGTACAGACCTCCAGTTTTGCAAGATGGAAAAATTCTGGAGATAGGTAGTAGTGATGCTTGCACAACAATGCAAACATATTTAACACTACTGACTGTACACTTAAAAATAGTTACCATGGTAAACTTTATGTTATACATTTTTTTGCCACAAGAAAAAAGAAAAAGCAAAAAGCTATTTGCAGGCAGAGACCCTTAAAATTCATTTTCCTTTTTCATCAGGTCACAGTTCTCGGTGTAGAGTAGAAACTCAGTAAATACTATGAGATCCCGTTTCTATTCCGAAGCATATTTACTGATGCCCGGTAAACATCCTTACTATGCTCAGTGCAGCTTGGATATGAAACAAAAATTTGATACAGTGTTAATTCCATCCTCTTGGCAGGGAAGTTGGTGTTTTCAGGGAGTTCGGTAGAACTTACGCTCCACTAGGGTGTATGATGGGAAGGAGAGCGGGTGCTTGGCATTGTCAGGGACCTACATGAGGAGGGGGACAGGAGATGTTTGTGGTGGGGGAGCAAATGTGCGTGCGTGTGTGTGTGTGTGTGTGTGTGTGTGTGTGTGTAGGTATAGACTGGGTGAAAGGCTTGCAAAGCTAGAAATGAGCAGCCCTGCTGAGGGGAAAGGGAATAAATATTAGATGAAGGGAATTCATGTAGATCAAGTCTGAATGGGAAATAATGAGCACTTTGTAATTCATCAGCCAAAATAATCTCGAGATGGTGTAGAATTTCCATCTTCGCTTATCCGCCCTCCACCCCCCACCATCATTTCTTTGGTTGCAGGCAGACGTCAGGAGACCCTGGCACGTCCTTGAGAAGAGTAGCCACCTTGACTCTGCTGCCCTGGTTGGGACTCGAAAATAAGTCCCTTATTTTCAGAAATCGAAAGCCAGGCAGGTGAAAGTCAGGGAAATAGGCATAACTAGGGTATTACTGTCATTCTCAATAGGCAAACTGTACTCTCTGGGCTCAGGTCAGTTACTAGCCATTGAGGAGGGACCCAAACATCTCCACCTACCTACGAAGGTCAAGATCTAAATCTCAAAGGGGGACCTGTGCCTTAATTTCTGGGTAGAAATCTCTGATTTCCAATTATCCGAGGTCCAGCTAAGAGTCAAACTCCCTGAAGGGGTTCTGATTTTCTTTCTTTCCTTACTTCTTCTTCTTCATCTTCTTTTTAAACTACCAATGCACCTCTTTATAAAATGTGCAGAAACATGCAGAAAAGAAAAGGGGTTTCTAACCCTGGGTGGTGGCTCCAGTTCGTCACAGTTGCAGAAGCACTGACAAATCTTTTCGTCCTGTGAGCTGTCTTCGCTTCGATTAAACAGGCGGAACACTTCCTCTTCTTTAAGAGGCACCCTTACCATCTCAACCTGAGAGATGTAAGAGAGTTCTCAGCCACATGGGGAGTGGGGCAAGGAAGAGGGGGGTGTGCCTGGGGAGGGGGAGGAGGGCAGGTGGAGAAAGGCAGGGGAGGAAGCCATCACCTCTTTTAATAGCTTGCTCTTTAGGTGATTAACATTGACAAACGTAATGGAGTTGCAGCACTGGAAGATTTTCACCCCAGGAATGTTTGTAACCTGCAAGACAAATGTGAAGGGGAGGGACATTTATCAGCTCTTTTATGGAATAAGAAAGAACCTCTACAACCCCCTGGAGGATCTGGATTCTTCTTCCTAAGAAGCCAGAAATGAACGAATTCTTCCCTGTCATTTTCACCCAGTGCGTTTCCTGCTTTCTTCTCCGTCTTCCATTTGCTCTTTTCTTTTTCTTGGCCTTCCCCACTGCCCTTCCCCCCAAAGGACACGATCCTTAACTGGCTGCAGCACTCTATGGATTTACCTACTTAAGTTCCCCACCTCCACTGGCCTGCATCACTTTCCCGGCCTTAGCAAATGTGTGTCTGTAGTACAGCAAAAAACAGCAAAGGGATTGTTGTAGAAAAACCAAGCAGCGGGCCTGATCCAGACCACCCTTCGGGTGGAGGAGCGGGACTGATCTGGAGTCTTACCTCCCGATAGTCATTGAGGCTTCTATAAATGTTGGTGTTAGGGATCTGACCCAGGAGGAAAATCTTGGTTCTGAAAGGAAACGTTATGTGCTTTCAGGTCATAAGTTGCCTCACCTCGCCACGGCCAGCCTCCTGTCACCTGAGACAAAGTACCTGTGTGACCGAACAGTGATGACGAAGAAGGCGAAGGCTATTGAAACAAGTAGCCCCACATCCAGTCCCAGGAAAATTGCAGATACAAACGTCACCATCCAGATAATCTTATGGAGAAGGGGGAAGACAGGGAAGGGAAGACCACAACAACAAGCACAATTGGGAAAATCACCAGTTGTGTCTCTCAACCCACCATCTCCCTCCCGCTCCCTCCCAACACCTGAGATGTAGAGAACAAACTCCACAGCCCTCTGGACCACCACCTTCACAAATGACTGGGTCCCAAGGCTGCCTAGCTGCTCTTGTCGGCGTCCTTGATCACTTTTCTCTTTAATTCTCTCTTGAAACCTCATGTGCAAAATAGGGACAACAAAATCTCCTTTATAGGCTTTTTTGAGAATAAAAATACCATTCCCAAAGCAATGCAGAGCACTCACCAAATGGTAGCTGCTATTTTAAGACTGTATCATGGCTGTTGGGAATCTTTAACATCATTTTGAGCTCTTACCTCACCACCTTCTCCATTGCTCTCAGCAAGCAACTTGACTTTCGTCTTCACAGAGCAGAGAGGCTGAAACTCCCTTAAATATTTGCTTCCTCCTCCACCAGTTACTGTCCCCACGTCATTCTCCCTCCTGGGCTCCAATCCTGCTGGAAAGGCTATTCCTCTTCCTAGGACTAGAAGGGGCACCCCCACACTGGACCACATACCCGCTTAGCTCCTCGGGGACCCAGATCTGAAAACTACCCCCGTTCATTTCTCTGCCCCTCCGGGGTTCTTCTCCTTTCATCGTATTATATCCCCCGTGGTTTATTTTTTGCTGTTTCCCCTGTGTGTCCCCAGTTTTGCGCTCTAGATGGAAGGAGGGTGCTCCAACAGTTTCCTGCCTGACAAGACCCGCCTTCTCTCAGCAGGATTTGTGTCCTATCTTGGCACGGAGTCACACTAACTGGATTAAAAGTCATTCGACTATGTAATGTGTGACAAACCCTTTTAACTAGATATATCTAACTGTGGCCACTTCTTTTTATTTAATTTTGCATAGTTGGAATGACATCTCAGTATTCCATGCACCCATAACCTTGACACCTCTTTTTTTTTTTTTTTTTTTTTTTTTTTAAGCTTGAGTATCAGTTATCAAAGACTCGCTAGGGTCCTTCACCCTGATCTCTTCTGTTTGTTCTCGTTCCCTCTTTCCAGCCTTCCCCGCTGTCCTTCCCTACCTCAGCCAGTGCATCCGTACTCACAGAGTCAAACTGGTGCTGCCTCCACAGACTGGGTAGGTTGTAAATGGTTTCAAGGTAGGGGAGGATGTTGCTCAGAATAATACCAGCCAGCACAGCCTACAAGGGGGGAAAAGGTAAGCCCAGCTTCATTTTTCCTTCTGGGAATCTTCACAAAGGAACCACAGAAAGTCATCCTTGCCACTCAGAAATGTAAAAAAATCACCAGGACCTCAAAGCAGAATATGGGGGTGCCTGGGAGGCTCAGTCGGTTAATCGTCCGACTTCAGCTCCATGTTCACAGGTTCGAGCCCCGCGTCGGGCTCTGGGCTGACAGCTCAGAGCCTGTAGCCCTCTTCAGATTCTGTGTCTCCCTCTCTCTCCCTGCCCTTCCCTTGCTTGTGCTTTCTCTCTCTCTCTCAAAAATAAATAAACATTAAGAAATGATAAATAAAAATAAAAAATAAAGTACATTCTAACCTACTCTAAGAAACATTTTCTTGTTTTCATGAAGTCCCTGCATGAGGTTCACGTTTCTCAGTCTTTTTCTAGCTGTCTTTTCTGTGTATGCTCTGCCTGGGCATTAGAACTGATCCTGCCACCAGGAATGGCAGGGTCTAAGCTTACTCTGGTTTTCTGGTTTTCTGGTGACTCAGTGACCAGTGGGCTCAGTAGATCAGCAGAGGAGGGACGGGCAAGGATGAAGTCAGCAGGCATCACTTCTCTCCTACCTTCATCTTCAATCAAGAATCACTACATGCTCTGCGCTTTGCAGGAAGATGCGGTGGGAAGGAAAAGAAACTCAACCTCCCAGGTTCTTGCAAGATTTTTGGCTTGAGCAGGGAGTATGAAGATGAAACAAATCTTTTCACAGTCATATGCAATAAAAAGTGTACCTTTCTGAATGTGAACCGTTACATTGTGGTGGTCCCCTTGCTGACCAGTTAAGATCCTGGACAGGATACCCTGCCAATTACTCCAATAAGGATTTTGTAACAAAGTGTCCATAATCTCTCAAGGATGAAGGCCTCATTCATAGTTTAATACTCACAGAGCCCCATTATTAAAACAATTCAGATATTCCACTGATCAGATGGTGTTCACATGTTCCCACCCAGAAAATGTTATAAAAATAATGTGACATAATGTGGTTAGCCAAAAGCAAGGGCCGTCCTGTCTCTAACATATTGATAATAAAGGAATGCCCTTAGTAGATTCTGCCAGATTTTTAATCTTCCTCTTAAATGTTTATTTATTTTTGAGAGAGAGAGAGAGAGAGAGGCAGAGAGGGGAACAGAGGATCCAAAGCGGGCACTTCGCCGATAGCACAGAGCCCAATGCGGGGCTCAAACTCATAAACCGTGAGATCATCACCTGAGCTGGAGTTGGACACTTAACCGACTGAGCCACCTGGGAGTCCCCCTGAGAAATTTTTGTATGTTTGCAATTTTTAAAAATTCTGATTCTTTTAGCTGTAAAGAAAAAAAATATATCACCGTTCAGAGTAAATTAGTGAGGGGTCCTCCTGAGACTTTCCGAGTGATAGCGCCAAAGGCGCTATATAAACTAAATTCTGGAGATGACTTCTGCTGGGCATCAGAAGACAGCTTGTGTGATAAATCCAGGCTTAATCCCACCCTCCGGGCATAGATTCCGGGGCTGGGCTCCAAGATCCCTGAATCACAAGAGCAGAATGCAGCAACAGCCTTGAGGTAGTTCTGCTCTTCTGAAACCTGATTATTCACCGGATGGGATGGAGGTGTTCAAAAGGATAAGGCTAACATGACCGCTCTGGCTTCAGGGACAGCTGTCTCAGCGTGTCACCAAGCTGCTGCCCCAATAATGAAACCTCTTCCCACCTCCCTCAGCACTATCTAAAAATGGCTAAAGGGAACAGCAAGGAAATTTAAAAGGAAATCATGGTCACTGAGCATTGGTCTAGATGGTGACAGAGAACAAATGGATGATAGTCAATAATGAATGCACCTGGCATCTCTAAACACAAGATGATCAGGCTCTCACAAAGGGGAGAAATGGCGCAGAAGTATACAGAGGCAGCCTTGCTGAATACCTCAACTCAACTTTCGGACCCCTACTTTCTAGTGTTGTGAACTAGCCACAAGGCAGACAGGCTGTCACCGGGCGGCTGAGTTCACATGAATGCAGAACAAGGCCTTCTGGAAACGGCTTGGGAAACAGATGGCACGCATACACAATGAGTTTCCAAGCCTGAGTCGGTGAGGGGCGTTCTGGCTTCTGAAGTCTATTTTTGGTCATCTTTAACTGAATCTTTACTTATACAGCTTACTTTCTAGTGTAGGCCATAAAAAGAAGATCAATGAAAATGAGAAGAATGACAATAATATCTAACGTTTCTTGAGCACATATGATTAGCTCAACACCATTCTGTTTCTATTACAAATTTTATCTTATCTATCCCCACTCCGGTGAGGTGGTTCCTATTATCTTAAAGGAAGAAGGATGAGAGATTGTGCTGGGTGGCCAAGAATGCCTCGCGAAGATCCAATGGGGAGATCTTGTCTTTTCCCTACTCCACATTCTTTCTCAGTTTTACTTACATTTGGCAGTTGGTAGAAAAAGCGTTCCACTTTGACCATCAGGAGTAGCATCACACCTGCGCCTACCAGAGATGCAAACTGAGGAGACAGAGCCAGTTGGAGAGAGACCATCAGGAACGAATTGGTCCCTGTCTGCAACTGATGCCGTCTGCAGGGTGAGAAGTGTGTCATTTTTGCTTAAAAGGAGTTGAATGTCACCATCCAGCACAAGCGCATTTTCATTGAACCAGTGTTTTCAGGGCTTGGCAAAGTGCTAAACACACAACTAGGTACTCAGTCAGTATTCATCAAATGGAGGTGTGAATGCTTTCTGCAAAGTGCCAGACTGTCTCAGGTATTTGGATCTTTACTGCCATAGCATTGCACTGTGAAGCTGGAGTCTCCTCAAGTCCGGCTCACCTTCCTTCCCAACTTTAACTCCTCCTGGAACCATCTAGAAAATCCCTAGTGGACTCATCACTGTCAACCCTAAAATCCCAACCACTCCACTTTCCATATCAGTAAATATCTCACCCCTCGCCGTCCTGGTTGGAGCTTGGATAGCTTCCCATTCAACAGCTTCAGTAGGGCTTCATCTTTCTTTCCTTTTAATGTTTATTTATTTATATTGAGATGGGGAGAGGGGCAGATAGAGAGGGAGGGAGAAAGAGAATCCCAAGCAGGCTCCATGCTGTCAGTGTAGGGCCCAATGTAGGGCCTGATCCCATGAACCATGAGATCATGTCCTGAGCTGAAATCAAGAGTCCAGCACTTAACCCATTGAGCCACCCAGGCACCCCTCGGTAGCGCTTCCTCTTAAAAATGCAGTGATAATCATTTCTGATTTCCCTACTTCAGTTTTTCCTCTGCTTCACTGACATAAAAAAAGAGGTACAAATGTGAGCCAGGGCTGCAGATAACAGCTCAGGGTTCTAGGTTGGCTGGGTTGACCACTCTGGACTCAGCGTTGCTTGCTGAGCAGTGGTTATGACTGGCAGATAGAGCAAATTAAGCTACATAGATAGTTCCCTTTACAGTCTCAAGGCTTTCTGGACATAGTCTTTAAAAAAATTTTTTTAAATGTTTATTCTTGAGAGAGAGAGAGAGGGAGAGAGAGAGAGCACACTCGCAAGTTGGGAGAGGGGGAGAGAGAGAGAGACAGACAAGAATCTGAAGCAGACTCCAGGCTCCAAGTTGTCAGCACAGAGCCCGAGGTGGGGCTTGAACTCACAAACCATGAGATCATGACCTGAGTTGAAGTCGGATGCTTAACCAACTGAGCCAGCCAGGCACCCCTCTGGACATAGTCTTGAACTCAATACATCCTCTATGGATATATTTCCATTGTTTAAGCCCCTAAGAATAAAAACTGATTGGGCACCTGCGTGGCTCAGTCAGTTAAGCGTCTGACTTCAGCTCAGGTCATGATCTCATGGTTCGTGGATTTGAGCCCCACTTCAGGGTCTGTGCTGACAGCTAGCTCAGAGCCTGGAGCCTGTTTCAGATTCTGTGTCTCCCTCTCTCTCTGACCCTTCCCTGCTCGCGCTACCTCTCTCTCTCTCAGAAATAAAACATTAAAAAATAATAAAAACTGATAGAAAGCAGTGTAATTTCCCATGGTGTTGGGGGATGTGTGTGAGAGAAAAAAAGTAACCACAAACGAGAACAATGGCATATACAAGCAAGAGCCGGGGGAGTCCCTCAAAGCTAAACCATTAAGCAACTGCTTAGCAATGATTCTCTCATTTTTCTCTTTATTTCTTAGGTATGAAAAAAAGGAGGCAAAAAAAAACCTTCCTACTGGATTCCCTCTCACTGCTCACTGCTATTTGAATATAAATGCATCACTGAAAGTAATAGTGATGAAATCAATTTCCTACTTCTTTCCCCATCCCATCTGCTTCATAGTTGATAGCAGGTGATGGTGGTATAGAAAGGGGGGATTTAGGAAAATGGACCCCTACAACAGAAAGTCAGGAAGTTCTAAGGGCAAGCATTTTATACCCTGTAGAACTGAAACAAGCAACTGAGGCCATAAACTCCTCCAGCCAATGTACACATCAGGCTGTTGCAGGATCTAATCTAAGGGTCTTCCTTTAGGTGGTCTTTGTTGGCTCTATAGAAAAACAACTTTGATCAGCACAGGAAAATACATCAGGACTCTTCCTTCCTACCACTTCTTCTTTGTTATTGTTTTGTTTTGTGTTTTGCATTTTGATTTAAGAAAACACAGATATGCGGATGCTAAAATAAGCTGCATTAAACCTAGATTTAAATTAGTACAGGGGCACCTGGTTGGCTCAGAAAAGCATGGGACCCTTGATCTCGGGGTTGTGAGTTCAGCCTCACGTGAGGTGAAGAGATGACTTAACTAAATAAAACTTAAAGAAATAATAAAATAAACAAGTACAAACTGGACACTGAATCCCATAAAATTTGCCACTGAGAGAGGGCTGGGAGGCCTGCCAATGACTGTGTGTACAAAGGAGTGGGCTTTGGGGCCACAGGGCCATCCTGGGTGGCATTGTGCCTTAGGAGGATGCTCAATGGCTCTCCGAATCTCAGACTCCATGTCTGAACAGGGTCTAGAGACAACAAGCATGTAGAACTTTGCGTCTCATGCATATTTGCCTATTCTATTCTCATTTCCATCACTTTTCCAGGCTTGCTTGAACAAAAACGGACTCTACCTTCTCTTTGGGAATTCAAGGCAATGTGAGTTCCCACAAGCCACAGCCACTGTGGACATGGAGACCCTCAGACACCCGTTACTCCATACATAGTGGGTTCCATGAAGTAGAAGGGCAGATTGCCAAGCACTGGCCAGGACCCTAGGGAGCTGGGATAGAAGCTGTGAGTTTTGAACGTCTTAAGTGACAGGCACTAAGATAGGCACTAGTATCAATTTAATTCTCATCACCGAAAAGTTCTCTTTATCCCCATTTTACAGATGAGGACTAGAACCTCAAAAATCAAAAGTCCAAGGTCACACATCTAGGAACCACTGAATCAGGATTCAGTCTACCTGGCTGGATGACTCCAAAATCTAGGCTCCCTCCACTGTCCCGTTTGATCCCTCTAAAAAGAATACAACACAGACATTTTATACTCTCTTTCTTTTCTTTCTTTTTTTAATTTTTAAAAATGTTTTATCTCTTTTGGGGGTAGAGGGGGAGGGAGGGCAGAGGGAGGGCGAGACACAGAATCTGAAGCAGGCTCCAGGCTCTGAGCTGTCAGCACAGAGCCCGATGAGGGTCTTGGACCTACGAAACATGAGATCGTGACCTGAACCCAAGTCAGATGCTTAACTGACTGAGCCACCCAGGCGCCCCTGACACTTTTTATTTATGAAGCTTATACTGTACTTAATATTACTTGCCCTGTGATTTAATTTTTTCCAACTGTGTGCCTCTTTTCTCCCCAAATTTATGTCATGCTTATATACCAAATGAATGAAGAGGGTTGTCAAAAGTTAGTAGGGACTAATGTCTGGGATTGCCATTTCTGCTTCTTATCATGAAGTTCTCTCGTATGGACATCAATATTTTTGCACACTTGCACAGAACATTCTTCTTTTCACCATAGCCCAAGTTCCTTCTTTCCATCAAATAGTAGTGGAAAAGAGGTACACCTTCAAGGCCACATGTCTGGCAGAAGCTTTATGACAAAACTCAGTCCACATGAAGTGATAGGACACGATCTTAACTCTAGACCCAAGTTCCCTCCCCTTCTGACCTTTATTGGATTTCACCTTATATTTCACCCCTATTTACCCATGGACTGGGACACTTTGTCTCCCGCCCCCCCCCCCCCAACCCCCAGTGAAAAGTTAGCACCCGTTCACCTGACACTTCAGTTTCTGACCATCACTGTACCTTTTTACCATACGTCTGTGGCCTAAGTTTCTTATTGACCTCTGTCATTGTTTCTCTGCCTTCTGAGCCCTAACCAATTCCCCAGGCTTACGCCAGTTTTGACTGATAGTTCTTTGACATTTCATCATGCTACATAGCAGAGCTGGGGCACATCCCACATTGTAGAGCTGGAACTATAATCTAGTTAGTTCAGAACCCATGAACATTGGATTTATAAAATCTCAAGCCTGCAATTAGATAAAGAGTTTGCTTTTAGAGCCTTCTCTGTCATCATTCTCTCTCTCCCTCTCTCCCCTCTGACCTACACATTTAGTTTACTAATTCAGAACACCTGAAGAAAGTGACCTGGATAATTTTCTCATATTCAAAGGCAGAATGGTCATAAATTCTCTAGGCTCATCTAGACAAAGGCCTTATTCTCTATTCTGAAAGGCTCTTGCCATGCCCCTTGAGGAAGCTAGGAAAGTTTCTAGTTCTGCAGCTAGGATGGGGAGAGTTGTATTTATTACTACTTCCCCAGACTAGGACCAGGAATATATCCTTCCAGGGAAAGCAATGTTAATAAGTGATGGTTAGTTTACTGAAATATTATTCTTCAGGGTTGTATTACATGGAAAATAGATTTGAATGGACTAATCCATAGAAACCATCATGTAGAATAATATTTCTATAGAAAATGACTTTCAAGTTCTACATTGACAAATAGCTTTTAGGACAAAAAAAAATCTAACCAAAAATTTAGGCAGGTGTGAAATCCAGGTTTCTCCAAGAGATCTTCCTTAACAAACATAACATTAAAGCAGCAACATGGTTAAACTAAGAAAATACCCTTCTGGGAATATACACAGAATAGATATAAATATGTTTTTATATTAGGAATAAAATTCTATTTCAACATACCTGTTGTCTTCCTCCAGACTTATCTTGGATAATAGTCCTGATAATCGCACTAGTAAACACACAAGATCTGAAAAACGAGCTGACGACGTTGCAAAGGCCAATGGCTATTAAATCCTGGAAAGAAATGGCAAATGTGTTAGGCCTGCTGTTTGTTGAAGAATGCGGACTTGGGTTTGAGATAAAGATATACTGTCTATTTCTTATGTATGAAGATGGGTTTGTTTACATGACTTCAAACAACACAGAAATAGTCCTTTTTTTAAAAATGTTTATTTATTTTTGAGAGAGAGAGAGGCAGAGAGAGAGGAAAATACAGAATGGGAAGCAGGCTCCAGGCTCTGAGCTGTCAGCGTGGACCCCAACATGGGGCTTGAACTTGCCAACTGTGAGATCACGACCTGAGCCAAAGTCAGACACTTAACCAACGGAGACACCCAGGCATGCCAGAAATACTCTTATAAAGAACAAAAGGATGGCAAAACTGATTTCTGGATTAACTTGAATCTTCATTTTAGCTAGCAATCCTAAGAAAAGCACTTTTTCAAAGTGAGAAACGAAATTTTTGTCTTATTATTCCCTTTCACTGGGACTTAGGATGACATAATACTATTTTTTCTCCCTTCCTTCCATACTGCCTTAAAATCAAAGTGGGACAACTCTTTCTTCCACATTTCTCTTTTGAGTCCTAGGAAAAGGGTCAAACTCAGAATAGTTGGGAGATTGGAGCACCTGGGTGGCTCAGTCCGTTAAGTGTCCGACTTCAGGCTCAGGTCATGATCTCACGGTTCGTGGGTTCGAGCCCCGCATCGGGCTCTGTGCTGACAGCCAGCTCAGAGCCTGGAGACTGTTTCAGATTCTGTGTCTCCCTCTCTCTCTGCCCCTCCTCCACTCACGCTCTGTCTCTCTCAAACATAAACGTTAAAAGTCTGTCTCCCCTGCTCACACACTCTCTCTCTCTTTCTCTCTCTCTCTCTCATAAATAAATAAAAAAACATTAAAAAATTAAAAAAAAAGAATAGTTGGAAGATTAAAAAAACAAGAAAACTAGGACTGTTTCCAGGAGACCAATTTAATTATGCTAGTAGCCTGGTTTTGATATTCCCTAGCATTTCTTATTGCACCTCAGTATGTAGTTGACTCCTAAGAATTTGGAAAGGAAGATGAAATCAAGAGGAGAGGAATTCTGCTAGCTAAACAACATGATGCCATATGTTATCTTCTTGCCTCCCCACACCACAGCCGTTCTGGGCGAATAACACTCATGTTAATTTAAGTGGCTTCCAAGTTAAATATGCCACACTTCTCAAAAATCCTTTGGTAATTATGATTAAAATGTTGGTCTCACTGACTCTCTAGTTACAAAAGAATGCAGTCTTGGGGCACCTGGGTGCCTCAGTCCGTGAAGCATCAGACTTTGGCTCAGGTCATGATCCTGCGGTTCGTGGACTCGAGCCCCACATAGGACTCTGTGGTGACAGCTGTGAGCCTGAAGCCTGCTTCGGATTCTGTGTCTCCCTCTCTCTCTGCGCCTCCTCCACTCACACTCTGTCTCTCTCAAACATAAACATTAAAAAAAAAAAAGAAAGCAATTTTCATGTTGACAGGAGGCTCAGATTGGAGAACAAAGACTTAAGGGTCAGAGGAAATAACAGAAAAATCTGTCATCTCACCTGGTTGGAATTAACATGGTAGTTATGGTGACTGGCAATCTTCTTGCCCACAAATATCAGCAGAGAGGAGCTCACTAAAGCTAAGGAGAAGGCTTCTAAGATTAGTTCAGGAAGAATGTTCAGATCTGGAGTCACAGGAAACAGGAAGCTGGAATAAAATGGGGGAATTATTCCTAGAGAGCAGGAACCATTTATTGTCTCCTTCCCTACTGCAGCCTTATCATGCAGGGCAGGCAGTCCTGACCCTTTTTTAAAAATAACAATAAGAGGGGTGCCTGGCTGGCTTAGTTGGGTGAGCATCTTCAGCCTCTTAGTTTTGGCTCAGATCGTGACCTCGGGATTATGAGATAGAGCCCCACGTTGGGCTCCGTGCTGAGCATGGAACCTGCTTAAGATTCTCTCTCTCTTTCTCTGCCCCTCCCCTGCTGGCAGGCACGCACTCTCTCTCCCTCTTCCTCAAAAAAAAAAAAAAAAAGTAATAACAATACGAGATAGAATAGCACTGAGGCAGCAGTGTCTCCTTCTCTCTCTGTCCCTTCCCCATTCATGCTCTGTCTCTCTCTGTCTCAAAAATGAATAAACATTAAAAAAAAATTATAAAGTGTTTGGAAGCACAAATATGTTTTGATTGCTGTATCTCTAGGTTTATTTTCTAAGTAAAAAAAATCTTCTAAATGTTTTAGATGAGATTTGCTATTTGAAATGTTTATTCTTCTGATTATTTTTTTATCATTTCATTAAGACACAGATCTATGACTCAAAACTGACTTCTAAAATTTTGTGTAAAATCTAAATCCAGTATAATAAACAATGCATTATATATGACTTTGGAAAATTATTTTAAAATAAATTATGTGGCATGGAGTAGGGCACTTGTGGGGATGAGCACTGGGTGTTATGTGGAAACTAATTTGACGATAAACTATTTGTAAAAAAAATAAAATAAATAAAATAAAATAAATTATGTGATGTATTTTTAAACCTTCATCTAATTAAAATTTATTAGTTATATATTTTCCATTTCATTTTCCTTAAAGTAGGAAGCATCACTTTTAGCACCTCAAAGCACTATCTCTTCCCATCTTCTTATTTCATACCATTATTATATACAGAAATCTAATTCCTTTTTTTAAGTTTTTAAATGTTTATTTATTTTTAGACAGAGACAGTGAGAGCCAAGGAGGGGCAGAGAGAGAGGGACACACAGAATCTGAAACAGGCTCCAGGCTCTGAGTCATCAGCACACAGCCTGATGCGGGGCTCGAACTCACAAACCGGGAGGTCATGACCTGAGCCAAAGTCAGATACTTAACCAACTGAGCCACCCAGGGGCCCCTCTAATTTCTATTTTTGAATATCTTTTCCTCCATCATTTAACTGTGTCTATGCTAGTTCCCTATTAACTTACAAACACCTGGTTGTCTTCCAGATTAATGAGCTAGATAGAAATATAACTGAATACTCAAAGGCAGATAGCTATTAAACCTTTTGTTAAATTTCCCCTTTTCGTATTTTTAAGAAGTTAGATAAGAATGTGGCTGTCCCAGGAGCACCTGGGTGGCTCAGTTAAGCATCTGACTTGTGATTTCAGCTCAGGTCATGATTTCATGATTTATGAGTTCTAGCCCCTCTGCACTGACAGTGCGGAGCCTGCTTGGGAATCTCTCTCTCCCTCTCTCCCTGCCCCTCTCCCGTCAAAATAAATAAATAAACTTAAAAAAAGTATTTTGTGGCTGTCCCAAAGAAGTATACAGTAAATGAAATGAATTGCCCAAAACTACGTTAGTAAACCTTAGCACGATGATACAAACTACAGTTTTTTCTTTCTGCTCTTCTCTCACATTTAATTCTTTCTTAGCAGCTTAGGTTATTTAAAAAAACCCCTAGGTTAACCTAGGGGACACGGACACAGAAAGAACTAATTTAAATTGTTCAATTTTCTAATCTTTAGTAACCAGGGATACATACATAATAAAAACGGAAGTTCAAACCAATATCTAAATTTAGATTTTTTTTAAAAATATTTTTTATTTATTTCTAGGAGAGAGAGAGAGACAGCGTGAGCAGGGGAGGGTCAGAGAGAGAGGGAGTCACAGACTGAAACAGGCTCCAGGCTCTGAGCTGGCAGTCAGCACAGAGCCTGACGCGGGGCTCGAACCCACGAACCGCGAGATCATGACCTAAGCGAAAGTTGGACGCTTAACCGACTAAGCCACCCAGGCGCCCCTAAATTTAGATTTTGAAATGTTCATTTGTCTACCTATACTCCGAATCTGAGGATAAAACATAAGCAAAAGTTGACTGTGTGGTTTTTAAGTCATCAATAACAGAAGCATACTGATGTGTATGATGGAATGATTATAATCATAGCTTTTGGAAATAAATAGAAATGGCTTCAAAAGTAGCTCTGCCCTTGACCAACTGTGTGATCGTGGACAAGTAATTTAAATTTGGTAAGCCTTAGTTTCCTCAGCCATAAAAAGGAGTGCTACTGTGAGGTGCAAATGAAATAAAATAATTCTGTAAAGCATCGGTCTTATTGTTGTTATCGGTATTTTGTTCTGAGAGCAGAGAGTCAGTCTGGTTCCTGATTGCATTCCCTGGTACCTAGGTGGTCTGCTCATGTATTTTTTTTAATTGACCAGAATTTCAAATGACTTAGTCATCATCAGAGTTCACGAAGAAGTGGTAGGACATGAGACTAATCCAATCTGCTTTTCATCCAAGTAGCCTCTGTTGTGTTACCGTGGAGTCTGCCAGTATCACGGGTGCTGCAGTATTCCTCACTGAGCAGCCTTCCTTAGGAAATGAACAGTGCTCTTCAAAAGCCTGCCTGTGAGTCAAGAAACTGCAGTGTATTGGCTTCTTTAGCCAAAGTGATTCATCTGATCAAGGTTACTAGGTGCTCCCTGGTGGTCTAGTGGTTAGGATTCAACACTTCCATCTGATCAAGGTTACAGAAATTAGACTTCCCTAACAGAAGCAAGAGTGACCCATAGTCACTGGTAAGAATTATAATGTAAATTAATTGCAAGTCCTTAAGAACTGCATATGCCCGACTCCTGGAAGCTAGCTTCCTACTCAGCATAAGAAAATAATGTTTCTTAAGGACACCGATTCAGTGCAAGTGGGTGAAGACAGAAGGAACAGTCATCTCCTGAGCACTGAACTCCAGGAGAGGGGCTGGGAAAAGATGCATCTTTCATTCCATCCTTGACAGTTAGTTAGACAGGTATGGAAGCTGAGAATGCCTGTGATGCACTGCGGAAAAAACTGTGTGAATCCCTCTGGTTATCAGCGCCTCCAACACTTTCCTCGCGTAAGGGGACTGACTGGCTCAACAATGGGAAGAGAGTTAAGAGGCTGACCAGAGAAGAAACACAGGGTTGTCCTAGCCCATCCTCCTTCATGAACCTCTGTATTCTAGTATATGTGCTGCCGAAGCGAGCACGAACCTCTGTATTCTAAAATGAATTTTAGGGGCATCTGGGTGGCTCAGTTGGTTGAGCGTCCGACTTCGACTCATGTCATGATCTCACAGTTTGGGAGTTCGAGCCCTGCATTGGACTCTGTGCTGATAGCTCAGAGCCTGGAGCCTGCTTTGGATTCTGTGTCCCTCTCTCACTCTGCCCCTCCTTTGCTCATGCTCTCTCTCTCAAGAATAAATAAAAAGACATTAAAATAGTTTTAAATGACTTTGAGCCCATTACCAAAATTTGTCTGTGTCCAGACTGCTAGTGGGGAACATCAATCAGGCTGTAAGGGCAGAGGCTAAGCGAAAGTTAACAGAGAGGGTAAAGTAAGCCTGAAAAGCGGAGTTACTGACCTATAAGGAATCATTTCAGTGAGCTTCCCGCTGGTTTCTGTGGCCATGCTTATCTTGTTTGCAAATGCAGTGAAGCCAAGAATCTGTAGGGGTTAAAGAAATGCATATGATCATCTAAATATTATGCTCTGCTTCTAGGAGCCGAGCTTAGGGAATAAGACATGTGGCCCTCCCTATGCATTAAGGTTGGAGAGAGAGATCGGGCCAGGTCCATGGAGCAGGCATGGCAGAAATCATGTCTGGCTCTTCGTTCCCTAACCTCTCGTTAGCATTGTAGCCAGAATGAAAAACAACTTTGGCCTTGGTCTCTGATATAACAATGGGAACAAATGGATGTCTTCACTAGCTTTAAATATCTAGACCCAATAGAAACATGTTTTCAGGTAGTAGCTATATAAAGGCTTCAGGTGCAAAAGTTTTTAGATCTAGGTACTCTGTACCAATATCAATAAGCCTTTGGGGGACTGAGAATCATTACCGATTGACACTTAATAAATACGGAGCAGCGTTTGACAGCACAAAGAAAAAGTCTTCAGCAAAGCCATTACTTGTCTTTTTTTTTAACCTCCCTTTCATTTACTCCTAAAATGACAAGTCTCCTTTCTATTTCAACTAGCAGAAAAATAGACAGCCCAGCATGGTTACATCTTATAGAGATGAGAACTCACGCCAAAGCAAATGAAGCCAGAGACAAAAGAACTGAATGCCCAGGTCTTCGAATAATAAATGTGGAGCTGCTTTACCCCATTCTCCCTAGCAGCACACAAATCCTTCCCAGCGTCTACTCTGAGAGTTCAACCAGATGCCGAGCAGGATAGTGGTCAGTTTGTCTGTGATGCTGCGATCTGGCAAAGACCCCTGGGAACCCTACAGATTGGAATGGAAAGAAGAATCTGGATCATAGCCTCAGTTGGAGGAGGGTTTTGTTCTTTACATAGTTAAGGGACAAGGAGCGTGGAAACTGGCCAAGGAACTCTTTTGTTTCCAGTGTACGGTAGTATCTGCTCATAAAGGAACAGAGAAAACATGAAAAATTAAATAGCAGAAACAAATCACCTAAAGACAACTATTTTGATGCTTTTGTTTGGTGTTTGCTGTACAACTTACATAACCACACCCACAAATAAACACACATATACACGTATATATAAATTAGGAACCTGTAATATGTATAATCTCTTTTTTTAAAATTTTTAAATGTTTTTATTTGAGAGAGAGAAAGAGAGAGAGACAACGTGAGCAGGGTAGGGTCAGAGAGAGAGAGGGAGACACAGAATCCAAAGCAGGCTCCAGGCTCTGAGCTAGCTGTCAGGACAGAGCCTGACGTGGGGCTCAAACCTATGAGCCGTGAGGTCATGACCTGAGCCGAAGTCGGATGCTTAACTGACTGAGCCACCCAGACACCCTTGTATAATCTCTTATAGCTATAGGATGCTTGAATTATTTGTCAGTGTATTGTACCTGGATCCCAGATATTGCCTTGAAACTTTCCCTTACTATTTGACACTACTGCGTTAAGGACAGACTGGTGGGTGGTTCTCCTGCAGCACATCTAGACAGTTGTGTCTTGGTGGGTGCTGTATGAAGCTTTTTATACCCTCAGGCAGAACTGCTCTCACCCTCCCTCTCCCATTTTCTTCACTGCCAGGGGAAATATGGAGGTCTTTTCCCAGTTCTATACATCTCTAATCCTTGCTCCTCGGCAGAAAGTGTTCCCAATCACTTGACTTGACATATGTCTGTGTAATGCATTGCAGGCTTTGATAACCTTTGAGTGTAAAGTAGATCCTCCCAAAAGTTTAATGTTTAAACTGCAACAATTCTAAGTCTCCACTGACTTTTACTTCTGGGCCTCAGTTTCCTCCCCCACTGGACTCCACGGTGCATCCTAATTATAGCATCCCCCAAAGGAATGTCTAACTGTGGCTCACAAACTAATCTGTCAGCCATAGACAACCACAGCACCCTCTATATGCCTTACCTTTCGTTATCACCCTGGGTAACATTCATTGCCTATGAGGTTGCTTGAAGGAACATCACTAAGATCCCTGTTGCTGCTGTCTCTCAGAAGAGGGTTGATTTGAGGGGATGGGGGTGGCTCAGTCAGTTGAGCATCTGATTCTTGATTAAAAAAATTTTTTTTAATGTTTTATTTATTTCTGAGAGAGAGAGGCAGCGTGAGCAGGGGAGGGTCAGAGAGAGAGGGAGACACAGAATCTGAAGCAGGCTCCAGGCTCTGAGCTAGCTGTCAGCAGAGTCCGACGCGGAGATGGAACCCATGAACTATGAGATCATGACCTGAGCCGAAGTCGAACACTTAACCGACTGAGCCACCCAGGTGCCCCTGATTCTTGATTTTTAGCTCAGGTCACGATCCCAGGGTTGTGGGATCGAGCCCTGCATCGGGCTCCACATTGAGTGTGGAGCCTGCTTCAAATTCTCAGGCTCGATCTCTCTCCCTCTGATCCCCTCTCCCACTTGCACTCTTTCTCTCTAAGATAAAAAACAAGAGAGAGAGGTTTGATGTGTGACAACATAGGTGAACGTAGAGGGCATTATGTTAAGTGAAATAACCCAGACTAAGAAAGACAGATACTGTATTAGATCCCTTATATGTGGGATCTAAAAACAAAAACAGGGCTGATTGGGTGGCTCAGTCGGTTAAGCATCCAACTTTGGCTCAGGTCACGATCTCACAGTTTGTGAGTTCAAGCCCCTTACTGGGCTTGCTGCTGTCAGTGCAGAGCCAACTTCAGATCCTCAGTCCCCCCCCCCTCTCTGGCCCTCCCCCACTTGCACTTTCTCAAGAAAAAATAAACATTTAAAAATAAATAAATAAATAAATAAATAAATAAAAAGAAAAAGCAGTCACACTCATAGAAACAGAGAGTAGAAAAGTAGTTGTCAGGAGCTGTGGGTTGGGGGAAACAGGAAAAGTTTGATGAAAGTACAGAAGCATTCAGCTTTAAGATGAATAAGGTCTGAGGATCTAATGGAAAGCACGGTGACTATAGTTGCTAACATTGCACTGTATAATCAAAATTTGCTAAGAGTAGGGAGCACCGGAATGGCTCAGTCAGTTTAAGCGTTCGACTTTGGCTCAGGTCATGATCTCACAGTTTCTGGGTTTGAGTCCTGCATCGGGCTCTGTGCTGACAGCTCAGACCCTGTAGCCTGCTTCGGATTCTGTATCTCCCTCTCTCTCTGCCCCTCCCCTGCTTGCACACACTCTCTCACTCCCTTTCCTCTCAAAACAAATAAACTTTAAAAAAATTTGCTAAGTGTAGAATGTAAATGTTCTCTCTCACACACACAAAACGCGCACACACACATGCAAGATAAATACGTGAGGTGATGGAAATATTCACTAACTAGATGGGTGAATCGTTTCACAATATCTATGCACGTGCAATCACCGTGAAGTACACTTTAAATCTCTTACAACTTTAGATGTCAATTCTACCTCAGTAAAGCTGACATTAGAAAGAGGACCCATATCTGTGTCACAGATGCCACCTGCTGGTGACTCCAAAACCTCAACTGGTGAACTGGGAACATTCGCTCGAGGGTACCACAGCTGAGCTGGGTTCCATAGAAAGGAAAGATTGCCTGTGACACTTCTTCTCAAATTCCATGTGCACATTGTCCCCTGGGCTCCAGGGTACCATTATTTATGTCCAATGATTGGGAAAGTCCTTTACAGAAGTAGCCTTTCCATTTCTGGCCTTTCTGAATTAATAGCTTTTCGACTATTCCAACGATGAAAGAATATGAACCTCAACTAGAATAGACGACAGTTATGACATAGAACTTGGTGTCAATTTCCAAAGCAATCCCCATACTCTTTCATTCATGCAGAGTATAGACCTGCATAATTTAGTATAGAATAGGTTACGCTGTAGTAACATAGGAACCATGAGATCTTAGTGTTATTTTTTTGACTGCACAGAGTCTATTGTGGGTCAGCGTCTCTCTGAGGCAACCTCTTTGCAAATAGTGCTTCAGGGATGCAGGCTAATCCCACCTGGGGGACTTATTATTTTAACATACAGTCCTATGATTACCACAGCAGGGGAAGAAAGAACATGGAGCCTCACACCCTTTCTCCTATGCTTTGGCCCCAAAGTCGCATGGTCCTGCCTAACTACAGGGCACCTGGGAAATAGATGGAATGTATGGACATTTGGTGAACTTTCAGGATCTTTGCAACAGAACACTTCTTAAGGGGAAATTAATTCTCATGGATACCCGAGCATTCAGCGATCCTAATATGAGAAATGCTGACTTTAAAAACCTGAACTTTATTTATGAAAATGTCTTTATCATTGTAAAAATGTTAACTATAACTGCCAAAGATTAATTTTACCAGTAGGCTTTTTTAAAAGAAAGAAGAGGAGCACCTGGGTAGCTCAGTCGATGAAGCGTCCAGCTTCAGCTCAGGTCATGACCTTGGGGTTCGTGAGTTCGAGCCCTGAGTTGGGCTCTGTGTTTGTCACTCAAAGCCTGGAGCCTGCTTCAGATTCTGTGTCTCCCTCTCTCTCTGACCTTCCCCCACTCAAACTCTGTCTCTGTCTCTCTCTCAAAAATAAATAAGCATTAAAAATTAAAAAAATTTTTTTAAATGTTTGTTTATTTTCGAGAGACAGAGACAGAATGTGAGTGGGGGAGGGGCAGAGAGAGAGGGAGACACAGAATCCGAAGCAGGCTCCAGGCTCTGAGCTGTCAGCACAGAGCCCGATGCGGGGCTCAAACCCACAAGCTGTGAGATCATGACCTGAGCTGAAGTCGGAGGTTTTAACCTACTGAGCCACCCAGGTGCCCCAGCATTAAAAATTTTTTAAAAGAAAGAAGAAATATTATTATTAGATAGTGGTGAGCCCCCATTCTGCTACTTACTAGTGACATGGATTAGGCAATCCATTTGAGATCTCCTCTCCCTCAATTTCTCTAGTGTAGCATACTGAGGATTAAAGGAGGCTGAATAACAGTATAATAACAACACTATTAAAATAGAAACAGGGGCACCTGGGTGGCTCAGTTGGTTGAGCATCTAACTTCAGCTCAGGTCATAATCTTTCCATACATGGGTTTGAGCCCTGCGTTGGTCTCTCTGCTGTCAGCATAGAGCCCACTTCGGATCCTCTGTCCCCCTCTCTCTGCCTCTCCCCTCTCTCTCCCTCACTCTGCCTCTCCCCAGCCCATCCACTCTCTCTCAAAAATAAATATATATTTTTAAGTTTATTGGTTTATTTTGAGAGAGAGAACACAGTAGGGGAGGCACAGAGAGAGAGAGGGAGAGAGGGAGAATCCCAAGCAGGCTCTGCACTGCCAGTACAGAGCCTGATGCGGGGCTGGAACTCATGAACCGTAAGATCATGACCTGAGCCTAAATCAAGAGTCAGATGCTTAACTGACTGAGCCACTCAACCTCCCCAATAAATAAACATTAAAAATAAATAAATGAAATAGAAACAGAGGCATAGACTTGCTCAATCAGTGGAGCATGCAACTCTTGATATCAGGGTTGTGAGTTTGAGCCCCACGTTGGGGGTAGAGATTAATTTAAAAATAAAAAAAAATAAAAATAGAATAGAAACAAAATTCTATGTATAAGAAGGTGGAAATTCACCAACACTGAGCATAAGCCTGTCATATATTTGAAAGAAGAAAACAATGAATAACTGAAAACCCAAAATTATTGATTGTAGTTGACTTTGGGAGGTGCAACCAGAGGACTTTCTTTTCTTCCATTTTTTTCTTATGTTTTTCAAAATTGCTAGAATGAGCCTGGATTTCTTTCATAAGGAAAAAAAAAACCCTATGTATGAAATTGCATGAAAAAGGGCAATGGAAAAAAGTACTTTAAAAATAAGCATGTTTGGGGTACCTGGGTGTCTCAGTCATTAAGCGTCCGACTCTTGATGTTGGCTCAGGTCATGACCTCATGGTTTGTGGGTTCAAGCCCTACATGGGGAACTGCGGTCAGTGTAGAGCCCACTTGGGATTCTCTCTCTCCCTTTCTCTCTGTCCCTCTCCTGCTTTTGCGTACTCTATCTCAAAATAAATAAATAAACTTAAAAAATAAAATAAGAAACTTGTTAAAAAATAAAAATAAGCATGCTTTACAAATATAAGCTAGTATTTAAAATGAAATATATTCTGCTTTGTCACAATTTAACATATGTTTTTTAAAAATTATTATTTTTGTAGTATCCTCTGGTCCTCTCCCTTCCTAGATTGCTTGCTTTTTATTTAAAAATTTTTTTTAGAAAGTAGGCATTTTAAATGTCCTAAAGCATGAATTGGGGGCATCAAAACACCTACCAGAAACACTTCCATGGGAAACTCGATGGGGTACTGATTGTAAGACATTCTGATACATTTGTTGATTCTCAGGGCCACAACAGCAGTTAAAAACAGTAGGATGCTGGTAGAATTAGCTTTGGGGAGAGTTACACAGTAGTTAACTATATTCTGAAAGAAAACAAAATTACAGAGGCTTAGAAAGGGGTAGGATAATTGCCTAAAGCTAGAAGATGACATTCTCTCAAGTAAGTTCAGTAAGTTCAGTAAGAAAATATACATTATTAGCACAGTGAGGGGAGTGATATACATTTTTTAAGTTGAAAAAGAGATATTAAAATAAAATAATGCTCAATAAGGAGAGAGCACATTTTATGTGTTTCAGTGTAATGAAAAGGACCCAGGAGTTTGGGTTATAGCCTACTCTTTACTAATTTTTCTAGATCATATATGTTCTCTAGAGTGGCTTCTATGCCACTCTTTTAAGGGACGATTCAGCATTTTACGTTCTTTAGATGTTTTAGAATACATGTAATGGGAACAATTATGATAGATTACAGTACTCTAAAAGCCAAATTCTAATGTAAATCATGTTTGTTTAAAAGGGCTGGGCAAAATGGTGAATGCAACTGAGAACATGTTAATTATAACCGTATACAACATGGTCCAAAGGCATTTGCAATTCATTAAGACTGTGAATCTAGAAGAGCTGAGATTATTTCCAGGACCTTGTTGACTCTGCTGCCTATGCAGCAATCTCTCCACTTGGGTCCACTTCCTTTTGGAGGCAAGGGGTGGGGGGGGGGTGTGCACTTGTATCTCTGGATGAGGGTAGAAAGCACTCACATAGAAGAAGGAGATGGGACCAGCGTGGAAATTAATCATAACCCCGAAGATGAAAGTCAGCTGGGACAGAATAAGGTGTAGCGCCGTGGCGGCCAGGTAAGCGCTGATGGCAGCTTCCGGAAGGTAAGTGGCAACGAAACCGAAACCTAACAAGCCCATGGATAGCTGTAGAAGGTTCAGAGGGGAAAGAAAACCAGCGTGAGAGGCACACCCACAGTGGCGCCAATTAGGTGCTGAGGGGGTGGGGGGGTCCAACAAAAGAGTTCACTTAGGCCCCTCTGATAAACTCTTCTCTCTTTTTCTCATCAACTGATACCGAGGAGACAAGGAAGTCCTTGGTGTTGATTCAGAAGTTCTGCACAGGCACTAGACCACACTTCCTTCTTCCTTCAGGAGCACTTAAGCTTAAATTCTTGCCCTAGAATCTAGGGACCAAGTGATCAGAACAAGCTTTTGCTTTTTTAAAGAGCCTTTTGTTAGAAGCTTTGATAGCCCTTTTCAGGAGATGTTAATATCCCTGTGAGGAATGTGGCTTTTCACAAAGGAAAAGGCAGTTTAAAAAATTCCAGCTCAGACTTCTTGGCCTTTGACTTTTTAAAAAAAATATATTTTATTTTATTTCTGAGAGAGAGAGAGAGACAGACAATGTGAGCAGGGGAGGGTCAGAGAGAGAGGGAGACACAGAATCCGAAGCAGGCTCCAGGCTCTGAGCTGGCAGCACAGAACCTGACGCAGGGCTGGAATCCACAAACTGTGAGATCATGACCTGAGCCAAAGTCTGACGCTTAACTGACTGAGCCACCCAGGAGCCCCCTTTGACTTTTATCTTTACTAAGAATGATTAAACTGAATTTGTCTTCAGGATTATATATAAGTGATAATATATGTATATATATAATATATGTAATCCTGAAATATATTTTATATATGATATGTAATCCTGAAGACATAAATTTAGTTTCTATAAATTCAGTATGTATAATAAATATAATTTATATATTATACATGCATATGTACATGTAAAATACTATAGTATATATATAGTATATATTACATGTAATAAATTATAAATATATTGTATTGTATATTATATATTAAATATGTTATAACAAAGTATTGTATATGTCCATATGCATATAATATGTAAATTATATATGTGTATTATATAACATATGTGTATTTCTAAATATACAAAAGATCTGAAAGGTTACACCCCAAACTATTAACCGAAGTTACCTTCAGGGGTGCCTGGGTAGCTCACTCAGTTAGGCATCTAACTCTTGGTTTCCAGTCAGAACATGATCTCACTATTTGGTGAGTTCAAGTCCTACATCAAGCTCTGTGCTGGCAGTGGGGAGCCTGCTTGGGATTCTCTCTCTCCCTCTCTCTGCCCCTCCCCCACTCAAACTGTCTCTGTCTCTTTCAAAATGAATAAGTAAACTTAAAGAAAAAAAGAAGTTACCTTTGGGGAATGGAATTAAAGGTTGGGGCAATACTTTAAAGTGTATGCATTTTTTTCTTATTTGGGACTTTTGCAATATATCTTTTTTTTTTTTTTCCAAATAGGCTCCATGCCCAACATGGAGATTGAACTCAAGACCCTAAGATCAAGAGTTGCATGCTCTACTGACTGAGCCAGCCAGGCACTCCCCATTTATTATAATAAAAAACAATTAGAAAATTCATGGACAGGGCACCTGCGAGGCTCAGTCGGTTAAGTGTCCAGCTCTTGATTTTGGCTCCATTCATGAACTCATGATTTGTGAGGTGGAGCCTCAAGTCAGGCTCTGTGCTGAGCATGTGGAGACTGCTTGAGATTCTCCCTCTCCTTCTCTCTCTGCCCTGCTTGCGTTCATGCCCCCCCCCAAAATAAATAAACAAACTTAGGAAAAAAAGGAGAATTGATGGACAGAGGGTGAACCCTAAGCCCCTTAAGGTAGGTTAAGAAAGCTTACACAGCCTAATCAAGAAGTCTTGAACCTACTACTGTTTACTACTTCATCTGCTTCTGCGCTAGAAGTTCAGAAAACAAACAAACTTAGAAGAATAAATCTTTTAGGTTTAAAAGCTTTTTGTGTCCAAGCTTTCAGTCAGTTGGACACTGGGTCTCTAGAATCTCTGGTCATTACTGCCCAACAGGCACCACTACTCTAGTTGGGCCAGTCAGCTCTTGTCTGTATGTGATTTCCATTTCTGTGCTTGTGCACAGATTTTTTTTCTTTGTCATTTCTGCCAATCCGTATCTATCATTCCTTTCAAGAGCTCAGTGAAATTCCTCTTCTTCAGGAGATGTGGTAAAAACTGCATGATTCCTAGGGGTATAGACCTTGGCTTCAATCCTGGCCCTCCCATTCACTGGCTGTGTGAGCTTGGACAAGTTAATTAAACTCTCTGAGTCTGTTTTCTCATTGATAAGAAGTGAATAATATTCAATGTGCAGTGTTTTGTATGAATTACATTGCATAGGACATGTAAAACAGCTCCAATCTGAGAATAGTGACAAATGCAAATACGTTATTGCTCATTTTTAATGCCATCTCTTCCTTCCTCCTTGTAAGTGGCAAATATCTATAACCATAAAACTCTTGCTCTGCTGTGATGTAGCATCAGAACCTGTGTTAATATTATTTTCTATGCAGCCACTATCGATCAGTCAGAGTTGGCTTAGGATATGAAACCTATCAGCCATTCTTTTTTAAAAAAATTTTTAACATTTTAATTTATTTTTGAGAGACAGAGAGAGACAGAGCATGAGCAGGGGAGGGGCAGAGAGCGAGGGAGACACAGAATCTGAAGCAGGCTACAGGCTCTGAGCTGTCAGCACAGAGCCCAACACAGGGACAAACCCACAAACAGTGAGATCATGATCTGAGCTGCAGTCAGATGCCCAACCAACTGAGCCACACAGGCGACCCTCAGCCATTCTTATAGAAAGCAGGTAGTAGGGGTGCCTGGGTGGCTCAGTTTATTAAGTGTCCAATTCTCAATTTCCACTCAGGTAATGATCTCATGGTTCATGGGATCCAGCCATGAGTCAGGCTCCCTGCTGACAGTACGGAGCCTGCTTGGGATTCTCTCCCTCTTCTCTCTCTCTGCCCCTTCCCCTCTCACATGCACATACTTTCCCTCTCTCTCAAAACAAACAAACAAAAAAGAAATCAAGTACTAAATGTTCAGTGAATGAAGTCTCAATACATAGTTGTTTTCTTCAGACAACTCCAACCAACTAAAGGTTGTTCCTGAACTTTATATTCTTTCAACACAAAACACTTCACTTTTATTAATATTAGCTTGCACTTTAAAATTACCTGAAGTGTGGATTCTGGAGGTAGACAACCTTCAGCCTAATTCCCAGTTGGGATCTTACTGGCTTTGTAATCTTGGGCAATTCTCTTAACCTCTCTATACCTTTGTTCCCTTAAAATAAGGGTCATAGTAATACCTACCATCATACAAGGAATTGTAAGGATCAGATGAGATGATGCATGTAAAGTGCTTTGAATAGTGACTAACAAACACATAACCATAAATATTAGACATTATTAGCTAGTGCAGATTTCTTTTTTAAATTTAAACTTTTTATTTCAGATAACTGTAGTTTGATATGCAGTTGTAAGAAACAGTACAGAGAGATCTGGTATACTCTTTACTCAGTTTCCCTCGATGGTAGCATCTTGCAGAACTACAGTTGACCTTGCAATACCATAGAGGTTAGGTGTACCAACCCCCCTCACCCAACACGCACAGTTGAAAATCCATGTAACTTTTGATTTCCCAAAAACTTAACTCCTTTTTAAATTTTTTTATTAAAAATTTTTTTAATATTTACTTATTTTTGGAGGAGAGAGAGACAGAGCATGAGTGGAGGAGGGGCAGAGAGAGAGGGAGACACAAAATCAGACCCAGGCTCCAGGCTCCAAGCTATTCGCACAGAGCCTGACACAGGGCTCAAACTCACGAACCATGAGATCATGACATGAGCTGAAGTTGGACACTCAACCTACTGAGCCACCCAGGTGCCCCTCAAGATTCTTTCTTATATCATTTCCTTTGTGTTTAGAGAAATTCCTTTAGCCATTCTCTCAGGATAGGTCTCCTGGTAGCAAATTCTCTTAGTTTTTCTTCATCTGAGAATGTCTTGATTTCCTTTTTATTCTTGAAGGATATTTTCACTGGGTGTATGATTTTTGGATCGACAGTTCTTTTCTTTCAGCAAACGGAAAATATTGTGCAACTTCCTTCTGGACTCTATGGTCTCTGATAAGAAATTTGCTGTGATTGGGTTGCCCAATTCCCCTCACCCCATAGGTAAAGTGTTCCTTTCACTGCTTTCAAGATTGTTTTCATGGTCTTTAGTTTTCAGAAGATTGACTATGATTTGTTTTAGTGTGGATTTCTATGGATTTATCTTTTTTGAATTTTCTCAGCTTCTTGAATCTGGAGGATTATGTCTTTTGACAATTTTGGGAGTTTTCAGCTGTTACTTCTTCAAGTAATTCAGCCTCATCTTTTTTCTCCTCTCTTTCTGGGACTCTTGTGATACAAATATTAGGTATTTTGTTATCACCCCACTTGTCCCTGAGGTTCTGTTCATTTCTTTTTCCAGTCTGTTTTCTCTTGCTTGTTCAGATTGGGTAATTTCTATTGTTCTTTCTTTGAATTCATTCATTCTTTACTCTGTCTCTTCTGTTCTGCTATTGAGCCCATCCTTTGAATTTTGAATTTTGGTTGTTATACTTTTCAGTTCTAAAATTTCCATTTGCTTCCTCATACTTTCTGTTTATTTGCTGAGAGTTTCTATTTTCTCACTTGTTTCAAGAGTGTTCATTATTGCTTGTTGAAGCATGTTTAAGATGGCTGCTTTAAAATCTTTGCCAGATGATTCTAACATCTCTGTCATTGCAGTGTTGGCATCTTTTCATTGCCTTTTTTCCATTCAAGTGGAGATTTTTCTGGTTCTTGATATGACAACTAATTTTCACTTTAATGGTAAACATTTTGGGCACCACGCTAGGAGACAGTGGATCTTATTTAAACATTCTGTTTTAGCTAGCTTGTTCTGACAAAGTGCTAGCAGCAGAAGGGGCGGGTGCCGTCTTGTTACTGCCTGTAGACATAGAAGCCCACGTTCTCCCCTCAGCTTTTACTGACCACTGTGGCAGTGGGGACTCTTCATTATTGCTGAGCAGGGGTGGGAGTTCTGGCTCCCCACTAGCCCTCTGACAATATTATCCTGGCTGGAAGAGACAGGAATGCCTTTACTTCTTCCCACTTGGCCTCCACGGACACTGCAGCAGAGAGTGTTGTCCCGTTTACTAGGCCATCTCTGACACCACCCTGGTGAGGAGTGGAAAGGGTGTCTCATTACTGCATAATGGGAATGAAAATCTTGACTCCCTATCTGGCCTTCTCTGACAACACCCCAGTTGGGGGTGGATGGGCACCTCATTACACGTGGGTATGGGTGAAAGTTTGGGCTCTTCAGTTGGCCTTTGCTGGTATGAGGGGGCCAATACCACAGTTTTGTTTTGTTTTGTTTTGTTTCTCCTAGTCTACGGCCATACCACCCTGAATGCGCCCGATCTCATCTGTTTTGTTTCTCCTTGCTCTTTGTCTGGAGTATAGTAGTTATTATGTAGAAGTTTTCAGTCTTGCTAGACTTTTCTTGATGCTGTGACTATAAAGGTCTGTTAGGGCTTTTTTTCCCCTCTTCTTTATTTCTTTGTCTGTACCTATTAGCATTTGGGTTTCTGGCTTCCTCAACACCAAGTCTGAAATATATGAGGCAAAAAGTAAACCCAGGGAATTCACCACTGTGTTGTTCCTTGGGTCCTGAGGTTTGGAGCCAGTTTGCCCTCTTCTTTCCACTTTTCAGTGTTCTTATGTTTGTTTTATGTATAACATTCCAAGGTTTTTAGTTGTACTTAGCAGGAGGAATAGGGAAAAGTACATCTACTTCATCTTTCTGGAAATGGAATATCTCCTCCTTTATTAGATGAAGAAACTGAGGCTCAAAGGTAATGAGAGAACATGTGTAGGGTGATGTAGATAATTCATAGGTTGCTGACTGCCCATTATTTTGTCTTCTCTTACAAGACTGAAGTTTTTAACCACAGGAATTATATTTACTTTTTTTTATTTTTGGCCTCTGTCAAAGTACCAAATGCATATTTTTGTACCCAGTAATTATAACATATTGATGCTTACTATGTGACAGGCCCATATAGTAAGTGAACTTACTGGGTGCTTTACATGTATTTTCTCATTTAATACACATAAAAGCCCTGCAAAGCAAATGTTATTATTTCCATCTTATACATGAGGAAACTGAGGCCCATAAAGGTAAAGTGATTTAAGTAAGTCACATAGCTGGTATCAGGGTTGGAGTCAGCTCACTCCAGTAGCCTGATACAGGCTCCCAATAAATCCTTACCTAATAAAAGATGGTCCCAGGAGAGATCAGCAAAAATTAGCCAGAGAGAGGATTGGTTGAGAAGAAAGAGAAATAAAGCTAGCATTTGTGACTTTAGTTCAATGGATAAAGCTTTAGATGGCAAACTCTGAGAGAAAATCAAAGACATGCCAAAAATAAGTTTTGATATCTTAGTAAGTCATTGATATTATTGTCCTTTGTGCTTCTGCCATTGAAGAAAAAGAACTCCAGGTCTGGCTCTAGTGCTTACTTAACCCAAAATATAGTATATGAGCCTGCGAGTGTTATTCTTGTTGAAAAAAATACAAAGAATTTTTTTAAAAGGTGAAATCGTAATAGAACTCTAGACCATGGTCCCTAGGACCCTTCTTTAGCTTTATGGAAGGGACTGATGAAGATGTTCAGTATCTCATCCAAAATCAGTGGTGGGTGATTTCTGAGGAGGGAGAAGTTTTGTCACTGAGGAGAGCCTATCGACGCATCCCGTAAGCTTCCCAAAAATAAATCACTAAAGTTCCACATACATCACAATGGATAACAGGAGCAACAAAAGGAAGAGGTCCATTTGTAGCTCCTTAATTTATTTCAGGGGTTCAGAGACTCAGCTCATACCTGAATAATCCCAGTCAAAAATGTCGTGGATGCCACCACACTCAAGGATCTGTTATAGTCCACAAAGAAGGAGGGCTTAGAAAAGTCATCCTTGATGAAAGTCCCCAGGATCAGGTGGCCATCATTGAATGGGTACAAGTCCAGGACATTGATCATCAGAGCACTCACAAGGAAGAAGGAACCTATGAAAGAAGGTGTTTAGGCAGAAAAGAGAAGTTTAAAAATTTTTAAATGTTTAATTTTTGAGAGAGAGAGAGAGAGACTGTGAGCAGGGAAGGGGCAGAGAGAGAGACACACACAGGATCCAAAGCAGGCTCCACGCTCCGAGCTGTCAGCACAGAACCCGATGCAGGGCTCGAATTCATGGACTGCAAGATCATGATTTGAGCCTGAGTCAGATGCTCAGCCGACTGAGCCACCCAGGCACTCCACTGAAGTTTTAAATGCAGGTAGACTGACTTATTGGACATAAGTGAGGCATGGTCTGATGTTTTGTCTTTGATCTCAAGAACTTTTCTTTTTTGAAAGTGGCCATTGAGAAGCAACAAAGAACAGAGGAAAGAACTCTGGTTCCACATGCTGTGACCAACTCCTAGAATTTAAATCTTGGTGTCCATGTATTACCCCCTCTGCAATATGGGCATGTGGAGTGGGATCAAAGAGAAATTGGCTGGACATGGATATCAAGCTCAGTCACTGCGCCTGCTCTCAAGATAGTAAAAAGTGAGATGGTGGTGATAGGATCAGAAAACAAAGCTAATCAATACTGATAAAAAGAAAAAAATAACACCTATCACTTATGAAGGATTTACTAGGTGCAAAATCACACTGAGCTAAACCTGTTTCAAACATAATTTCATTTAGTCCTCACATCCGACATATGGGAACAAAGACAAATCTTACCTTTAAACTACCTAACAGAAACAAAACTCTAAGTGCCTTATCATCTGTATTTGAAAGTGATTGTGATGTGCCCCAGGAGCTTGGAAATATGGGAATAAAACTGTCCTCTCAGTAGCCAAATGTAAAATCAACACATAATGGATTTTAGTAAAGACGTGTGATATTGTCCTTAAAAAAGGCAGGGTAGCACTCTGCATCTAGGACAGTGGGATGGTAACCAGCCTGAATATACAAACATATCTGGAGAAAAAGTATGTCAGTCAAAATGATTGTCAGTCAGCCTGGGTGGTCAGTCGTTCAGTGGGGAAGCCCAGGGAAAGCCACTTCACTAAGTGATAGTTGGCAATGCTCTTCCAACATTATCAGGGTGTTTTGTGATTTGATTTCTATGCTGGTTTACTTACCTAGGTGAATAAAATGTGCTGCTTCTGTTATCTTCAACTATTGTGGTCCCTGTAACAGTTATTTCTAAATATAAATTAGGAGATGGACTTTTGACTCAGGGAAGGCTGGCCGATTTGTCCGGAAGTGACACTAATAATGACACACTGGAAGTGTTCAGTCTCTAAAATCTGAACACTGAAATGGATAGAATGTCCATCTTCTGTTTCCTTTTTTTGTACCTGAAACAAAGTTTCAATCTGGGTTCTTGGCAAGAAGGAAATGATCAAGACACCTCGCATGGTTCGGGTCCTGCACTCACCAATGGACATTTGATGACATGATCCAAAAATGACATAAATTACTGAAGAACAGAAAGCTGCGTAACAGACATTGAGAGGAGGAATCAGTTGCCTTGCCAGCAAACTAAATGTCAGGGCTGAAAAACAAGAAAATTTAAGTAAGAAAATGTAGGCTGGCTTTAAAAAGCCACCCTAAATAAAAACTGTGAAGAATATTTAAAATAAAAACAACCCAATATGTAGCTGACTGAGTGTGGTAACAATATCTCTTGATATACGGTCCTTAATTAGCACCTTTTATTATCTCCTTTGATTCCTAGCTTCTCCTCCTACTACATGCATTTTACACCTCAATTCTAAGTCAGAGGCTTAAGCACCTTTCACTTCAAGGGCTTCAAACTAATGGTGGAAAAAGAGACATCACAACAATGAGACCTCTATTCCAACAGCTCACAAGCAGCCCCATTCCACCCCTAGTCTAGTTAGTGGAAGATCCTGGGAATCCTCTAGGACTGGAAAGAAAGCTGGAGAGTGAGGCAAGGATCCCACTTAACTAACTTGATTCCAAGTTGGTATGTGTCATCTCTCTCCCGTATGCCAATCACCCTACTCCCTTCTTTTATCTCCTTCTTCTATACTTGCTATCTTTTCTTGTTTTTTAAGTTTATTTTTCAAATTAGGGGAGGGGCGGGGGAGGCAAAGAGGAATTGAAGTGGGTTTGCACTGACAGCAGAGAGCCTGACAAGGGGTTTGAACCCACGAACCCCAAGATCATGACCTGAGCCGAAGTCGGACACTTAACCAACTGAGCCACCCAGATGACTCTACTTTCTTTTCAAGAAGCACCATGAGAATTTGCAAATTTTGAAGCAAATGGATTAACATGCATGGTGGCATCTTTTGACGTCTCAAGCCCATGGCTCCTGCCTTGAGGGCCTGTCTTCAACCTACATCGGACTGTGTACTCATCTGAATTCAGTTAAGAGTTTAGTGAGCTGATTTAGTGTCTTAGACAAAACAAGGCTGTGTGTGCATGTGTGTGTGTGTGTGTGTGTGTGTGTGTGTATGTGTGTGGGTGTGTGTAGAAGGTCAAACGTACAAAAATAAGAGTCTAATGAATTCCCATGTACCCATCATCTACTTCAACAGTGGTCATCTGATGGCCCATCACCTCCTCTATTCCCTCATCCTCTCCCATTCCATATTATTTTGAAGCAAATTCAAGACATTAAATATACCATCTGTAGATACTTCAGTATATATCTTTAACAGAAGACCTTTTTTTTTTTCTTTAAAAAGTAATCTCTATTCCCAACAAGGGGCTCAAACTCATGACCCTGAGATCAAGAGTCTCATGTTCTTACTAACTGAGCCAGCCAGGTGCCCCAAAAGCAGACCTTCTTTTAATTTAACTACAATATCATCATTATACCTAAGCAATTAATAACAGTCAGTGTTTAATTTTCTAGTCAATGTTCAAATTTCCCTGCTTATCTCATAAATGGCTGTTGTGGCAGGTGGTCTCTAAGATGATTTGCAATGGTTAATTGGTATTCATGCCTTTGTGTGATCTCTACCCCTTAAGTGTGAGATGGACCCTGTAACTTGCATCTAATAAACAGACTACAACAAAAATGGTAGGGAGTCACTGTTGAGAGTAGGTTGCTAGAAGACTGTGGCTTCTGTCTTGGTTGCTCTCTGACTCTCTGTCTCTTTCATCCAGGTCACCAGTTACCAGAGTTGGCTTCAAAGGTGTGTGAGCAGTGCAATTACACAGGGCTCAGAAGGCTCCACACTTGGCTTATTGCTCGATTATGACCATTTTGAAATTCTGAATAACTTTTGGATGAGAGGTTCCACATGTAGTCGGGCCTGCCAGCTGCCATGATGTGAGGATACTCAAGCACTGATGGGGATGCCCACAAGATGAGAAACATGTGAGGGAGCCTGGAGGCTAATCCTCCAGCCTGAGTAGAGCCTTGAGATGACTGATAGCTTGACCACAACCACCTGAGAAACCAAAGATATGGTGGATTTTGGGGTGATCTTTAACAAAAAAGTATTTGCTGGGGCACCTGGGTGGCTCAGCCAGTTAAGCATCTGACTCTTGATATCTACTCAAGTCATGATCTCATGGTTCAGGAGTTGGAGCCACACTTGGGATCTGCACTGACAGCACAGAGCAGAGCATGCATAGGATTCTCTCTCTCCTTCTCTCTCAAGATAAATAATAAAACATTAAAAAAATCATTTAGTATTATATGTTGTGATTTCTTTTACAATCCTTCAATCCTTGTGTTTATATCAGGACACAAATGAAGTTCTCATGTTGGTTGACATGTCTTTTACATCTTTGTAATTTATAGTCTCTCCTTCCACATTTGTGTCCTAACCAAGGCTCTAATGATTGCAAACACACACACACACACACACACACACACACACACACACACAGAAAAATTGCTCAAATCAGCTCAAGCACAATTGGAAATTTACTAAAAGAGAACAAAGGGCAGTTAGACTTCAACAAAGACTGGAACCAGAACTGAAAAGCCATTGGGATCCAAGGCAGCTATTTCTCTATCTTTTTTGTCTCCAGGCTTGTACAGTCTCCTGTCTTTATATACAATTTGGGGCTACTGTGAACAGCATTGTCATGAATATTCTTGTACATGTCTCTTGTTTATGACAGTAACAATCCAGGGACACCTAGATGGCTCAGTTGGTTAAGCTTCCAACTCTTGATTTTGGCTCAGGTCATGATCTCACGGTTTGTGAGCTCAAGTCCCATGTCAGGCTCTGTGCTGACAGCATGGAGCCTGCTTGGGATTCTCTCTTACCCTCTCTCTCTGCTCCTGCCCCACCTGGCTCTCTCTCTCACTTTCTCTCAAAATAAATAAACATAAAAAATGCCAAACTGTTTTCCAAATGGCTTTATAATTTACACCACCAGCACTGTGTGACGATTCCCATCAACTGCATCTGTATTAGCACATGATACTGTCAGATTTTAAATTTTAATGCATATGAGTTAGCGTGTAACTAATTTAAATTTCACTTTTCACTTCATGGATTATTAATAACATTGATAAATTTCATTGAGTTGTTTCCTTACAGATCTGTAGGAGTATATATATTATAGATTTGAATCCCTTGTTGGGTGTATGTGTTACAAATATCTCTCCCATTCTGTGGCTTGCTTTTCAATCTTTGTGTATCTTTGAATGAACAAGACTTTTACTTAATTCAATTTATTAGTCTTTTCCTTTTAGGCGAGTGCTTCTTATATCTTTTTTAAGAAATAATTTTCTACTTCAAGATCATGAAGATATCCTCCTAGATAATTCTAAAAAATCCTTATTATTTTACCTTTCACATTTAGGTCTTTAATGTACCAGGGGGTTTTTGTATATGGAGTGAGGTAGAGGTCTAAAAATTGTTTTTTCATGTAAGTATTGGGTTGTTTCATATCATTCATTAAAAAGTTTATTTCTAGGGGCACCTGGGTGGCTCAGTCAGTTAGGTGCCTGACTCTTGGTTTCAGCTCAGGTCATGATCTCATGATTTGTGAGTTCTAGCCCTTCCATCGGCCTCTGCACTGATGTTGAGCCTGCTTGAGATACTCTCTCTCTTTCTCTCTCTCTCTCTCAAAATAAATAAACATATATATTTTAAAAGTTTTTTTTCTATCGTGATACATCTGAAAGAAGTTAATATATATGTGTGGCTTTTTTCTGTTGCATTGGTCTAATTGTCTATCTCTGCAATACCACAGTGTTACTAACTATAGTAATTAGTTTAGTGATAACGTTGATGTTAGTTAATGCTTATTTTTATTGTGAAATATAATATACATATAGAAAGTGTGTTAAAATGGATGTTGAGCTGAATAAATACTTCTAAAACAAACACCTTTGTTATCACCACCCTGGTATTTGATTACAACCCCATCTATCCCCACAAAAGTATTCATTATTTTGACTTCTGTGATAATATTTTGCTTTTCTTTATAGTTTTACCACTAATGTACATAATTTTTAAACAATATAGTTTAGTTCTGCTTGAATTTTCAGTTTGAATTTTATATTAATGGAGTTACACGGGATACAATTTTTATTTCTGCTTCTTTCACTCAATGTTACATAGATGAGAACCTTCCATGTTGTGGTCAGTTGCTTGAGATTGCTCATGCTTTTACTGTGTATTCCAATATATGCATATATGAGTGTTTATTTATTCTGTCTACTTTTAATGAATGTTATCTTAAGAATTATAACTTTATATTAAAGTCTTGATAATTGGAGGGGCAAGTCCTCCTGTGTTGCTTTTCTTCAGAGAATTTGACCATTCTTGGCTTTTTTTTTCACATTTTAAAAAATGTATTATTGAGAGACACAAAGAGCATATGCACATGAGTCGGGGAGGGGCAGAGAGAGGTGGGGACACAGTATCCTAAGGAGGCTCCAGGCCCTGAGCTGTCAGCACAGAGCCCGAAGCAGGGCTCAAACTCACAAACCTGATCATGCCCTGAGCTGAAGTCGGACGCTTAATCTACTGAGGCACCCAAGTGCCCCAGTTCTTGGCTTTTTGCATTTACAGGTACATTTTAGAATGTGCTTAAAATATTCCATTAAAAAATGGGTTTACATTAAAATTATAGTGAATCTATAACATTTATTTTGAGAGAACTGAGATCTTTAAATATTGAGTCTTCTTTTATGTTTTATTTTATATTTGAGAGGAGACAGACAGACAGACAGAGTGTGAGTGAGGGAGGGGCAGAGAGAGAGAAGGAGACACAGAATCTGAAGCAGACTCCAGGCTCTGAGCTGTCAGCAGAGTCCAATGCAGGGCTCAAACTCATGAGCAGTTGAGATCCCGACCTGAGCCGAAGTTAACACTTAACCTCTGAGCCACCCAGGCATCCCTAAATATTGAGTCTTCTAACCCATGAACATGCTATATTTCAATTAATTTCCATTAACTTAATTAATTAATATTACTCAGTAAAGTTGTATAATTTCTCTAAACAGGTCTTACACATCTCTTAGTTTCCTTACAATTTACTTCATATTTGTTATGCTTTGGTAAATGGTATCCTTTTAAAAATTTCACTTTCTTTTTCCTGCAGGTATATAGGAATATAATTGATTTTTATATATTGATCTTGTATCCAGCAACTTTGACAAAATCTTATTAATTCTATTAATTTATTTGTAGATTATTTTCTTCATTAAAAATTATCATCCATGAAAAATGTAGTTTTATTTCTTCCTTTACAATCCTTACACCTTATATTTCTTTTTCTTGCTTTAATACACTGCCTATGAATTCCAGTATAATGTTGAATAGCTCCTATTTATTCTTGATAAGCAACATTTAGCATTAAGAGAAAGTCTTTTGAAATGTAGGGTTTCAAATAATTTTCCAATACATGGAAGTAAGAGAATTACGTGGTAAGCACTTGAGAGTGCTAAGTGGTCTAGTCTCAGTTAAGCTTAGGCTGTGGAGAAATAAAGGGAAACCAAGTTTCCAAACTTTTCAACACTTAAATTTTTTTTTTTTAATTTTCAGCTAGTTTTAGACTCACAGAAAAGTTAGAAAATAATGGGGAGGGAGCGCCTGGGTGGCTCAGTCGGTTAAGCGTCCAACTTCGCCTCAGGTCATGATCTCATGGTTCGAGAGTTGGAGCTCTGTGTCAGGTTCTATGCTGACAGCTCAGAGCCTGGAGCCTGCTTCAGATTCTGTATCTCCCTCTCTCTCTGACCCTCCCCTGCTCATGCTGTCTCTCTCTCTCAGAAATAAATAAAACATTAAAAAATTTGAAAACATAATAGGGAGTTTCCATATATCCCTTACCTAACATCTTCTAATGTTAACATTTTTTACAGTCTTAGTGTAATTATCAGAATCAGGGTATTAACATTACAAATTAACTAAAGACTTCATTTGAATCTCATCAGTTTTCTTACTAATTTCCTTTTTCTGTTCCAGGACTCTATCCAGAGTCCCACATTCTATTTAGTTGTTATTTCTCCTTACCCTGCAAGCTGTAATAGTTCCTCAGTCTCTGTCTTTCTTGACTGACACTTTGAAAGAGTATTAATAGATAAGTTATTTTGTCAAATGCCCCTCATTTCGGGGTAGTCTTAAGTTTCCTCACGATTGTACTAAGATTACACATTTTTGGCAAGAATGCTACAGACATCACCTGTTGTGTCCTTCTTAGTGCATAATAGCACAGGATTTATGATCTCTATATGCCTTACTGCTGGTGATGATATAGCAGTGATCACTTGGTTCAGGTTGTTTCTCCCAGGTTCTCTACTGTAGAGTAGTGGAGTAGTTAAAAAATATCTTGAGGAAGATATTTTGAAACTGTGCAAGTCTCTACATAGTTTGTAAACTTTCACCCACTAATTTTAACATCAGTTAGTGGATTTTATCTATGACAGTTATTACTGTGGTGTTTCCCTAATGGTGATTTTGTATTTCCTTTTACATTTATAAATTGGAATTTTACTATGAAGAACATCTAGCAGTTTTTATCTACCTACCTATTTATTTATTTAATTTTTAAGAAAGATTTTATTTTTTACATTTATTTATTTATTTTGAGAGAGAGTGCAAGAGAGGGGCAGAAGGGGGGGAAGGGAGGAGAGAATCCCAACCAAGCAAGCTCTGCACTGTCAGCACCGAGCCCAACACGGGGCTCGAACCCACAAACCGTGAGATTATGACCTGAACCGATATCAAGAATTGGACACTTAACTGACTGAGCCACCCAGGTGCCCCCTAAAATATTTTATTTTTAAGTAATCTCTACACCTAATTTGGGACTCAAACTCACAATTCTGAGATCAAGAGTCACATGCTCTACCAACTGAGCCAGCCAGGCACCCCTAGCACTTTTTAAATAAGTTCTTCACCATTTAGTATTTTTATTTCACTGGAAGAAAATTATTAAATGTCAGGTACTACCTAGTCAAGTGCAAGTAAAACTTTTGAATTATTTACAGTACAAATTATTTCATTATTCACACTACTTAAAATAATACACAATCTCAGTTAGTTAGCAAGAGTTGCTCAGATTCATGTATTCATATAGTTATGTGATCATTATTATTCTACAAAGATCTTGAGTATCCACTATACGCTAAATACTATGCTGGATGCTAGGTATACTTATACATCCTAATGCCATTGTTCTTTTGGTATGAAACTACACTGATGATTTGGTAATTTAGCAATGAGATGTCCACAACTTTGACCATAAAGGAAGGACCTTTGATGAGTGGGAGTCAGTAGAAACTCATAGTTAAAGAATCAGTACCAAGAGTTCAGGTCTCTTGTTGCAGCCGCACAGGAATGCTCTGGAGACTTTCTGATACTTTCCTGGAAGTGAATGTACTCATATGAATGGATCATTTTGGTTTATAGCTGCCACACAGAAATTCGGAAAGGTACTCCTTTATTCTGGGAACGTAAGGCTAGTTCAATATTTAAAAATCAATATAAGGCCTAAAGAGAAAAATCACACGGTCATATCAATAATGCAGAAAAATATTTGACAAAATACAACATCCACTCATGATAAAAATTCTCAGCAAACTAGAATAGAATGGAAAACTCCTCCACCTAATAAACGGCATCTACAAAAATCCTACAGCTAGCATAGTACTTAATGGTGAGAGATTGAGTGCTTTCTGTCCGAAGATCAGGAACATGACAAAAATATCTATTTTTGCCACTCTTATTCAACATAGAGTACATAGAAGTCTGAAGTCTAGTCAGTACAATAAGCAGGAAAAAAGTCATAAAAGCCATTCAGATTAGAAAGAAACACAACTGTCCCTATTTACAGATGACATGATCATCAATGTAGTAAACCCCAAGGAATCTACAAAAGATTTTTAGAATAAGTGACTTGCAGAATACAAGGTGACTACACAAATCAATTGTATTTCTATATGCAAACAATGAACAATTGGAAACCAAAAATGTTCTTAATCACCCCACACAGGGTCTCCTCCAAAATGAAATGCTCGGGTATAATTCTAACAGCCCATGGGCAGAATGCTGAAAACTACATATGCTAATGAAAGAAATCAAGGAAAACCAAAGTAAATGGAGAGATATACCGTGACCATGAACTGGAATCTCAATATAATAAAGACATCAATTATCCCCTAAGTGATCTATGGACTTAATGCAACAGCTAGGAAAACCTCAGTAGGGTTTTTTGGTAGATTAAACAAGCTGATTCTAAAATTTATATAGAATAGCTAAAACAGCTTTGAAAAAGAACAAAATTGGAAGGATCACACTACACAATTTTAAGACTCATTATAAAGATAGAAAAATCAAGACATGATATTGGTAAAGGGATAGACAAGTAGGTCAATGGGACAGAATAGAGAGTCCAAAAATAGACATACAAAAATATGGCTCTTTGATCTTTGACAAAAGTGCAAGAACAATTCAATGAAGGACAGTCTTCTTTAAAAATCATGTTGGAAAAAAAAATAATAAAAAAATAAAAAAATAAAAATCATGTTGAAAATGTAATAAAAAATAAACCTTGACCTAAACTTCACATTTTATGTAAAGATTAGCTCAAATGGATCATGGATCTAAATGTAAAACACAAAGCTATAAGACTTTTAGGAAAAAAGACAAAAAATCTTTGTCTGGGGATTAGGTGTAAAGTTCTTATACACAGTAGGAAAAGCACAATCCATAAAAGGAAAAAAATGGATATATTGGACTTATCAAAATTAAAACCTTTTGTCTTATGAAAGACACTGTCGAGAAAAAAAGATAAGCTACATACCGAGAGAAAATATTTGCAAATTGCACATCTGACAAAAGACTGGTATCCAGAATATATAAAAAAATCTCAAAAATTAACAATAAGAAAACAGAATTTTTTTCCAATTAAAAAATGGGCAAAGGAGTTGAACAGGCACTTCACCGAAGAGGTTATGAGAATGGTGAATACGAACATGAGAAGATATTCAACCTCATTAGCCATTAGGGAAATATAAATTAAAACTACGATGAGATCTCACTACATACCTCTTGGAATGGCTACAAGAAAAGATACTGAAAACTAGCCTTCATCAAAATCGAGAATTTTGCTCTGTGCTCTATGAAAAAGATGAAAAGACAGGCTACAGATTGGGAGAACATATCTGCAAAACACCAAAGACAAAGGACTAATATCTACACTAAAGAAATAACTCTTGAAACTCAGCAGTGAAAATGCAAACCGTCCAATTAGAGCACAAGTGAAAGACAAGAAGAGCCATTTCATTAAAATATTTAGGTGATTAATTAGCATATGAAAAGATGTTAAACATCGTTGGTCATTAGGGAACTGCAAACTGAAAGCAGGACAAGACCTCACCGGATCCCAACTAGAACGGCTAAAATAAAAAGTAGTGACAAATGCTAGTGGGGAGGCAGAGCAACCGTATCCCTCAGAGACTGCTGGTAGGAATATAAAATGATGCAACCATTCTAGACGACAGCTTGGCAATTCTAAATGTGCAACTACTATACAATCCCATAATTGTGCTCCTGGACAAAAGAAGACTATGTTCATTAACCTACACACAAATGTTTCATAGCAGCTATATTTGTAATAGCCAAAACTTGAAAATGATCCAGATGTACTATAAGGTGAATGTTTAAATAAGTTGTGGTGCGGAGCACCTGGGTGGCTCATTGGTTAAGCGTCCAGCTTTGGCTCGGGCCATGATCCCATGGTTCGTGGGTTTGAGCCCCGCATCGGGCTCTGTGCTGACAGCTCCGAGCCTGGAGCCTGCTTCGGATTCTGTGTCTCCCTCTCTCTCTGCCCCTCCCCTGCTCACACTCTGTCTCTCTCTATCTCTCCAAAAATAAATAAACATTAAAAAAATTGTAAATAAACTGTGGTACATCCATACTATGGAATACTACTCAGCAATAAAAAACAGGAATAAACTATTGACACATGCAACAACCTAGATGAATCTCCCGAGAACTAAGATGAGTGGGGAAAAAAAGGCAATCTCAAAGAATTACATACTACATGAGTCTATTTATATAACTTTCTCGAAATGACAACATTCTAGAAATGAACAAACAGATTAGTGGTCTCCAGGGTTTAGGAGGATATGGGGGCAAGGGGTAAGTGGGGGTAACTATAAAAGGGCAACATGAGAAGCACCTGGATGGCTTAGTTTGTTGAGCATCTGACAACTGATTTTGGCTCGGGTCATGATCCCAGGGTTGTAGGATCGAGCCCTGCATTGGGCTCTCTCTGAGCTCGGAGCTCAGAGCCTGCTTAAGAGTCTCTCTCTCTCTCTGTCTCTCTGCCCCATACCCCCACTTGCACTCTCTTTCTCTCTCTCAAAACAAAAACAAAAACAAAACAAAAAACAAGCTTAAAAATAAAGGGTACATGAAGGATCCTTGTGGTGTTGGAAATGTTCTGTTCTATATCTTGATGGTATATTGTTTTGTAAGATGTTACCATTGGGGAAGAGGGGAAAGGATACAAGGAATCTCTCCATAGTTTCTTACAAATGCATGTGAACCTATAATTACCTCAAGATAGGAAGTTTAATTAAAAAATACAGACAATATAAAGTGAAGGGTGTGGAGGAATTAGAATTTTCATATCTTGCTCGTAGGAATGTAAAATGGCGGGTATAGCCACTCTAGTACATAGGTTAGCAGTTTCTTATAAAGTTAAACACACACCTACTATATGACCAACAATATCACCTTAGAGACATGAGAACTATGTTTACATAAAAACCTCTACCTGGGGCGCCTGGGTGGCTCAGTTGGTTAAGCACCCATTTCTTGATTTTGGCTCAGGTCATGATCTCACAGTTCGTGAGATTGAGCCCCTAGTCAGGTGCTGACAATGTGGAGCATGCTTGGGATTCTCTGATTCTCTCTCTCCCTCTCTCTCTGCTCCCCCCCCATAAATAAGTAAACACTTTTTTAAAAACCACGTACCTGAATGTCCATGGCAACTTTGTTTTTGGCAACCCAAAACTGGAAACAAAATGTCTATCAACAAATGAATAAATAAACTGTGGTATTGCCATCCTATGGACTATTACTCAGTAATGAAAAGGAACAAACTATTAATGCATATTACACTTTGCATTAATTTCAAAGATATCACGCTGAATTCAAGAAGCCAGCCTTTGACAGTTATATACTGCACGAGTCCATTTATCTGATATTCTCAAAAAGGCAAAACTATGGTGATAGAGAACAGATTAGTGGTTGCCAGGGGAGGATGTGACTAAAGGGGTGGCATAAGCACATTTGGGGGCTGATGGAACTGTTCTGTATCTTCACTGTGCTGGTGGTTTCAGAAATCCACACATGTGTTTGAATTTATAGAACTCAACACCAAAAGGAAAAAGTCAATTTTACTGCAGGGTAAGGAATTATTAAAAAAGGATCCCTTTTGGGGCGCCTGGGTGGCTCAGTCGGTTAAGCATCAGACTTCAGCTCAGGTCATGATCTCACCGTTTGTGGGTTCGAGATGTGCATGGGACTCTGTGCTGACAGCTCAGAGCCTGGAGCCTGCTTCAGATTCTGTGTCTCCCTCTCTCTCTGCCCCTCCCCTGCTTGTACTCTGTCTCTCAAAGATAAATGAATGTTAAAAAAAATTTTTTTTTTTAATTAAAAGGCATCCTTCTTCTTCAACGAACAGTCTTGTGCCAGAGTTGGATGTCTGGTACCTACCACTTGCCCTTTTGCTTGGCTTCTTTGTGCTTTGCACCACCCATACAATCACAGGTTTCAATCCCCCCTGGCTTGTTCCAAAAGAATAGAGAAATAGTATTTAAACAATACCATGTAGGGAATTGTGTGAACTCTGAGTAAAGAATAAAATCTTTTCACTTTCTCTGTGGATAAATTTGATGTTGGGTTCACTTTCCAGTGGTTTCATTGGAGACATGGTATTGGTGAAATGTCAGCTATGTTCCCAGCCAACATTGGTTATGGTAAAAATGAGCCAAATTAGTCTACTATATCTGGACCAAGAAGACTGGTCCAGAACGATAAATATCTAGTAGGAATCCCTAGCTTTGAGCCTCTCTGAGCATAATAACTCTTGTAATGGAACATGCCATTTGTGGGACCCTGAAAGCAACAGATAAGAGAATGACACGAGATGTTGGTTCTATTTGGGAAATGAGTCTTCTAAAACCTGGATAGTTCCCATACCTCTGTCCGTGTGATCTTGTCTTGTATCTGAACTGCCCCTTGGAAGACCAAAGAGTGGCCCCTGGATTGCCATGTGTGTAACTTACTGAAGAGATGCTAGCATGCTGTTTCCTGTCCTCCACCTTCCTAAGAAAAACCAGTGCCCCCTGAGGTCTATTGTAGCTGTGTGAGTGTGAAATGACTAAGCAAGCAAAAAACAAACAAACAAAAAAACACCAAAAACCAAAAAAACCAAATGACCATTGAATGGGCATTGTAAATACTCTGCAAAGTATTTGTGGCTCTAAACTAACTGAGTCGTTTGGAACCATGCTGGAAGAGCTGGAAATCTGGCTGGTAAGGGAATAAATGGTAAAAATGTGAATGGAATTCACCTAATTCTTTTTCTCGTCTCCTAGCACAAGTAAATTGTTTAATCTGGGTAAGCAGACAAGGCCTGATGGGTTGTGGGTGAAAAGACTTTGAGTCTTCCTTACCTTGGGGAACTTGCACAAGGCCAACGCTTATACCGGCAAGTAGGTCTCCAAGAAGCCAATCCTTGAATCGGTACAAACACACCCACTCCAGGAAGGGAAAGATCGTTAGTATGCATCTTAGGAACTTGTGCCATGAGCAGCTATGAGAAAGAAGAACAGAGACTGGATTCGATTTTCCGAAGAAAAAGCCCGCATAGCCGAGAAAAGGCAGTGTGGCATTCTTCCTCCCATACGGCAGTTTCTTGTCGGCATTACTGATGTTCTAACAAGCCGGACTAGATGATTCTTTGCTGTGGGACCATCCCGGGCACTACAAGATGTTTAACAGTATCTTTGGGCCTCTACCCACCAGATGCCAATAGCACGCTCCCCACCCCCACCCCCCGCCCCCATGACGAGCAAAAAAATGTCTCAGAGCATTGCCAGATGTTCCCTCAGGGATGAAATTGCCTCTGGTTGAGAACCAAATGTCATACATATGACAACAACTCAGCCTTATCGTCTAGCATACAAAACAGGATGTTTGGAAAGAATTAAACCTAGCAACTTTCTAGTAGAAACAATGGACTGTTAATGCTTTCTCTTGATAAGCACAGCATTTTGAGATGTGATATTGATGGGAGCCAGGGGCAGTGAACGCATCTGTGACGTTCCCATAGACTAATTTTTTTTAATGAGCATTCATTCTATGTGACTTTGATCTGTAGTATGTAGAAATTTATAGAATATATAGGCAATGGGGGGTGCTGGGTTGCTCATTTGGTTAAACATCCGACTTCAGTTCAGGTTATGATCTCGCGATTCGTGAGTTCGAGCCCCCCATCGGGCTGTTTGCTGTCTGTACAGAGCCTGCTTCAGATCCTCTGTCTCCCTTTCTCTCTGCCCCTCTCCCACCTCTCTCTCTCTCTCTCTCAAAAATAAGTAAACATTAAAAAAGAAGAAGATTTTTCTATAGCTAATGGAATCCTGTGCTTTAGCCATTAGCCATGTAAAGAAAAGGCAATGAAATAAAACTTTATTATCCTTTACCCTAGTGGACATCAATCCAAAACAATTTTGTTATCCAGAGGTCATTTGACAATGTCTGGAGACATTTTTGATTGTCAACAACTCAGAGAGGGGGTGCAATTGGTAGGTAATGGGTAGAGGCCAGGGATATTGCTAAACATCGTACCATGCATGGGACAGCCCCCCCCCCCCCGCCCCGTCCAAAATGTTAATGATGCTGAGATTGAAAAAACCTACTTTAACTTTTATTTTATTTATTTATTTTAAAATGTTTATTTATTTATTTTGGGGGAGTGGGGAGAGGGACAGAGAGAGGGGGGAGAGAGAATCCCAAGGAGGCTCTGCACTGTCAGTGTCAGGAACCATGAGATCATGACCTGATCTGAAATCAAAAGTCTGACACTTAACAGACTGAGCCACCTGAGTCCTTCATTTATTTTTAAAATAAATTTATTAATCAATCTCCCTTAAAGTAGGCTTCATGCTTAACCCAGAGCCCAACATAGGGCTTGAACTCATGACCCTGAGACATGAGCTAAGATCAAGACTCTGATGGTTAACCAACTGAACCACCCTCCATCTCCCCCAAACTTTAGATCATCTAAAACAGCAGAATCATAAAGCAGTCACTTGGTTAATCAATCAGCCAGTAAAATGAATTTGGTTTCAAATTGCTTTTTTGCTGTTTCCATTTTAGTATGGGCTAAAAGCAAAATGTATGAAGATTTTTCATATATGAGCTATGTTGGATAACTGAGATTTGACTACAGCAACAAATATAACTTTAGTGTATGCAAGGCTAAAATGTGTGTGCAGAAAGAACTTCACATGTTTGATTCTCACAACGATGAGCCTTACTATCCTTAAGGTAATTAAGACCAAATAAGTGTAAGTGACTTTTCCAAGGTCACAGTGGTGTGGGCAGAGCTGGGGCTAAAAACTACCAGGTCTAATGATTTCTACTTCAGTGTTCTATACACTCTATTACCATCATAGTTCCTACTGACAGCTATTAAATTCTGTTCGGGAGCCAGGAACAAGGCCATTGGTTTGGAAGGAACATCACATTGCTATTTTTATGAGTCCCTGGATGTTAGGCAGGTGCACACAGTGTGCTTTCCTCAATTATAGCCCCCAAAGGGGAGAGCAGAACATGTCACTGGGACAATTTGTTTCTTCATCTGGTCCAGTCTCTCCTTCTCTCCATATGTCACTTGGCAGAAGACAAGCCACCCTAGGCAGAGTCATCAAAGCTCATTAGCATGGAATAAAAAATACAGTGGACCTGGAATGCTGAGGCTCTAAAATTGAAAGAAAATCAAGGAAGGAGCTAGAGGAATAGGAATTGGAAGCCAGTGGGGAAATAGTGTAAGCATTTGGACATGAATCTGGATTTGACTGAAGGCATTGTAAAAGTGAAGAATGTAAGAGTCATTGTGAAAGCACAGGGGACATTTTGACAAGAAAGAAGTATCTGTAGTTGCTAACAAAGGGGGAGAAAATGAGGAAAGAGATGAGGTTTTCTTTTCTTTTTTTTTTTAATTTTTAATGTTTTATTTATTTCTAGGAGAGAGAGAGAGAGAGAGACAGCATGAGTAGGGGAGGGTCAGAGAGAGAGGGAG